>NC_079491.1:26388054-26691084 GCF_020520425.1 Spinacia oleracea | reverse complement strand
TGGATAAGGAGGTCAAAGATGCAAGCTTTTGCTACCCTTAAAGAGAGAATTTGGAAGAAAATCAAGGGATGGAAGCAACAGACCCTCTCGTTTGCTGGGAGAGAGACTCTAATAAAGGCGGTTATTCAATCCATCCCAACTTACTTGATGAGCCTTTTTCGATTACCGAGTGGTTTGTGCAGGGATATTGAACGTATGGTGGCGAGGTTCTGGTGGGGATGCAAGGAAGATGAACGGAAGATTCACTGGGTGGCATGGGACAAATTGTGTGCGACTAAGGAAGCTGGAGGTTTGGGTTATCGGAGAATAACATATTTTAATGAAGCTATGCTGGCTAAACAGGTGTGGAGAATATGGGAAAATCCTGATTCATTGACAGCGCGTGTATTAAAGGCGCGTTATTTCCCTAATTGTGGTATCTTGAATGCAAATGTTGGTAATAGGCCGAGCTATGTGTGGAGAAGTGTTTGGGGGAGCAAATGGGTCATAGAAAAAGGATGTAGATGGGTGATAGGAGATGGGAAATCAGTTGATATCTGGAGGGATCAATGGCTTGGAAGACCACCGTCTTTCCGCTCAATCTCTCCTAGGCCGACGGGGTGTGCTGCCACGTTGGTTTCCGACCTCATTAACGAAGAGTATACTACTTGGAAAGTTGAGGTTGTCCGTCAAGTGTTTCTTCCCTTTGAAGCTGATGAAGTGTTGGCTATCCCCTTGTGCTCAATCCCTCTGGATGATGTTTTTGCTTGGTATTACAGTAAGAACGGATGCTATTCTGTGAAGTCAGGATACCAATTCATAGCTTTTTTCAAAGGTGTTGAAAACGGAAGTCCTAGTGTATCTGCTAATGATGACATTTGGCAGAAGATTTGGAAGCTGAACATACCACCTAAGGTACAGTCTTTTATTTGGAGAGCGTGTCGTCGCGCTCTGCCTACTGGTGTGGGACTGAATAGAAGAATCAACAGTGTTGGGGCAACCTGTTTGAGATGTAAGTGTAGAGATGAAGATGAGTTACATGCCCTTGTCATGTGCCCGTGGGCTGCTGTCATATGGGAGAAAGCAGGATTAGAGTATGTGGTGGACTGCCCCTATTTTCTGTCTTTTGCGGACTAGTTTAAGTGGGTGTTGCAGGGTACAAGCAAAGAGCAAGTAGACCTTATAGCAGTGGTCATGTGGAACATATGGTTTGAGCGTAATTGTGTGAGACTAGGGGGGAGGGAAGAACCCCTGAGGCATTGATAGCAAGTGCCCGTAGCCTGACTGATGCCTATCACTCAATGAAAGACGAGCTGAACTCGACAAGGAGTAAGGGGCAGCAGGGAAAGCAAAACCCAATTCGAGCAAGTGTGAGGTGGGCTGTACCTGAACAAGGGTGGCTAAAAATAAATACGGATGATGCTGTAAGTGAAGCGTTGGGGTGCATTCTTGGGGTTGTAATCCGTGACCATGAAGGGTGTGTGAGCTGAGCAGCGTGCTCGCAAGTGAAGCAAGTGTGGCATGTGGATGTAGCTGAAGCCAAAGCGATTGTGTTGGGCCTCCAACTAGCCAGGCAGTGCAACGAAAGAAAAGTTGTAGTGGAATGTGACAACCTGACGGTGGTAAAGAAGCTGAAGGAGGGGCTGATTGAGGACTTATACTTAGGTATAATCCTGCGTGAGATAAAACACTTAGCTAGCTTGTTTGAATCAGTTATTTTTGCTCATGTCTTTAGAGAAGCCAATGAGGATGCGCACACTATGGCTCACCTCAATCCTATCACTTATACTGTTAGAGTTTGGGATGGGTGTGTTCCTAGTGAGGTAGAGGATGTAATAGCTGCAGAATTTTGCATTGCTATAATACAACTACCTAAGGCCTTTGGCTGTTTTGTCTCTCAAAAAAAAATGGCAACATTTATGGTAGGTTTAATGCAAATTTGCAACTTATGCTATTTTTCTAAGGGAAACAATCTAATTGATTTTTTTTTAAAAAAAATAAGATTATTTAGTGACAACAATTATTCGGTAAAGATGTAAATAATAAATGTAGTATTCATTTTTCAAGATTCAGAGTAAATACAAAGTACTAAAATTCCTCAAATTATACACTAAAATTAAATGCAGTATTCATTTTTCAATATTAGTACTCCCTCCGTTTCAAAATGTTTGTTACGTATTCCTTTAATAGTGTTTCAAAATGTTTGTTACATAAAGAATCTTTCTATTTATAAACTTGTTATTATTATTATTTTTTGAGCCAACTTTTATTTCTAATTGGTCCAACTTTTCAACTCAATAAATCTCATGCAACCAAAAGTCACATTATGACAAGTTAGCAATCCGTGTGATTTTTAATTATTGGTTCATTTTGATAATAAAACAATCTTATTGGTTGTTTCAATGATTAGTGGATTGAGGTATATTTTTTTTTAATAAAAGATGAAAGCAAATTTGCACTATATTCAAAGAGAGTAATAAATGTCAGAATATGGAAAGATGGAATCAGATTTATGATGGAATCTAGAACATTTAAACTAAAAAAAAATCTTAATTATACGTTAATAAACGTGCCAAAATCCAAACGTAACAAACATTTTGAAACGGAGGGAGTAACAAACAATATGAGTATTAATTATACACAAGAGATGCAGGGAAAAAAGTAACTACGCTTTACTCGGTAAAAGATTAATGTTCAATACAAAGTACTACCTTCGTTCCTTCAGGTTGTGTACTAAAGATCAGAAAATGATGCTCTGTGTAATTATACATTAAAGATGCAGGACCAACAAAAAAAATTTAGTAATAAAGTTTTTTTTTTGGGCGAATGAGCCACAAGGAAAATAAATTACAATGAAGTTGATTAATAATGTTGGTAAAATAATGAGTGGTTCTAGAGTTCTATATTGGACAAAAACGAAGATCAAGATACGCAAGATCGAATTAAAGTTCTATATTGGTTATTACTTCGACCTTGCACAATACATTTTAGGTTGCTTAGCTACTTAAATAAAATAAGTACTTTAACAGGTTCCAATCTCCTATAACTAATTAAATACTCTTCTAATTTTAGTTAGCTCATATTGAGCTTAAAGTTAAAAGGGAAATGGTTTACGTTTATGTAGCCTAATAGATGTAATCGGCTCATGGAAAAAGAATTGTCAACCTTTTGAACCAAAGTTTTTTCGTGGGTGCTATCTATACCAATATAATATTTTAATTCAGAATATTATTATAGTGTTAGTTATGTGCTGCAAATCAATTAGGCGAATATATGCACGTGGTTAGAAAATATATTGCGAGCAAAATAATAAAAGTGAACACGTTATATGTTTACCTTTTCTCACATTGGGACCACAATTTAGATTTTTCGTTTGGTAAGGGCATGAGTATTACCGTTTTTTCACTATTTAAAAATTTGGTTCATGTTGAGATCGATGATGTCTAATTTTTCTTTAGATGAACGTCGTGAATAGTTTTTCTTGCCAATTGTTTATGGTGATTAATTGTAATAAAACAATTTTAATTTTATACATATGAATATACTTCTGCGTGCATCGCGTGCATATAATACTAGTTTTCCAATAATAAAGAAGGATTCTTATGAAAAATAATATAGCAGTTAAAAAACCATTCAGAAGTGAGTATTTTGTATATATTCATGTAAAATGGTTCAAAAATAATAATACTCCATAGTAAAAACAAAAGTAAAAAATAAATAAAAAATTGATAGACCTTGAAGATTATATTTGAAAATATTATAAAAGAAGATCACAAACTTTTCAGAAAGGCCGATCTACGATAATATATTGTGTGGCGGCCTAAAAGGGGAAGGTTATCAGCACCTGTTCTGTTCTTTTAGTTACCCTTATTAATGTTATAAGTTTCTTTATTGTAGTTATAAGTTACCTTATTTTCAAGCCTATTAGCTTAAAGGATAGAACAATGCACAATATTGTACATGGTGTGGAGTCAAGCTCCATATAGCCTACTACCTATATTACATTTGTGTATTGATGTATATTTCATTTGTAGTGTTGTATTGGTCATAGTTATAACTTGTAACAAGCATATCACTTTTGATTAGGGTCACTTCATTGTTTATTGTTACGGTCGCATTTTTCAATCGTTAGGGTCACATCTATCCTAGAGTAAGGTAACTTTAATCCCCGAATAAGGTCACTTATATTTTTGGTCTGGTTTACTTTTATATTTAGATGTACAATAAAATATCGTAGATCGGGGGCACACAAAAGTTTTTGAAAGAAGATTCTGAAACAGGTTTTTCTTTTTTTTATTCCTTTTTATTTGCCCTTTTATTTATTTTCCTCTATTTTCTATTTTCTTTCACCTCCCACCTTCATCTCTCTTGGCTGCCATGGAAAGTTTTTAACTACCTCTAGTTTCAGATTTTTTATCAGGATATCATTGTGTTTGGATGGTATCTTTCCTACTGTCAAATCTTACAATTGTGTTATTCGGTTGGTTTCTCCTTATTCCAGAATCTTATTACTTATAACATGTTTATGACACACCTAATTTTGGTATTTAATAGAGAGAAGTCAATAAAAATGAATAAAGAAGGTAGAGAGATGAGAGAGAAATGAAGAGAGATAATGAAACCAATCAAGAATTTAAGTAGGTCACTGCTGAAACGAAGCCATTACATATAACAGTATTTTAATCTGGACTACTAGACTAATCCATTGTGGCCCAACAGAAGTCATAATTCAACACATTTCAGCGGCCCACGCCCACAACTTCAGAAGTTTAGAGTTGATAAATCGAGTTTGCGGTTAGTTATAGACCGGGTCTTATTGTTGATTTGTTTCGAGTCTTACTACTTTGGAGTTTGGATCCTACTACGTATCATATTTATGTGGGTATAGTGCATCCACAAAGATTAAATACGTAAACTTATGTTTAACTAGCTTTTGAGCCTGTTCTTATAAAGTGGTTATTTAGTCTATATTTTTAAGTACGTGTGATTTTATAGAGAATAAATAATTTAAATAGAGGTAGAATTTGAAGGTTAAAATAATGCATACATTTAAATTGTGTATTAATATTGAGTGTCAAGGGGGGAGATGGAGTGAAAGATGTAGAAGGAATAGATTGGTGTTGATATTGTATGAGGAAGATGAAGTGAAAGAGGTGGTTGGAATTGTATAATATAAACAACAAAAGGAAAAAAAAAACCAAATTGATGGAGGAAACTAAAAAACCAGTAGCTTTTTGACCCGTGTAATGCACGGAAGCATTATATATATAAAGTGTGAAAACTCTCCTCCCTCGACCTACAATTTTTAGATACCATAAAATATATTTTTTTATGGTACATTCACAAACATTCCCAAATATTTGCTAAATACAACAATACACAAAAGGTTACATCACGCTTAACAAAGATAATTTTTGGACAAACCGGCCTTAGATTCCCTTAATTAACTTTAAAGCAAAGTTATCACGTACAAGTAGCAATTTCAATGTTCTAAAATGCATGATTCAACCAACTTAGTGTCATGATTAGGATTTAACGAAAACGATCCTTGTCTTGTATTCGAATGTATTTCTAAAGCTTGCCAAAATAAGCGGTTCGTTCCGGTACCCGAATCTCACACATTCGGTTTCAAGATTCAATGCCTTATCAAAAAGAGTCAATTTTGGTCTTTCGGAACCGGACCCTTAAAATGTTTGGTGGCTACTCCTTCAAGATTCAAAATTTCAAAAGCCGTAGGGATTGTCCTATATAAAAAAAATACAAAAAAAACCACATACAACATCAAAATAAAATATTTAATTTATTTTGAATTATGACTTTCATTTTAGCGGAAAAGAAAAATAAAGGCATCAAAATAAAATATTTAATTAATTTTATATGTTACATTAAAACATTCGTTTTAGCGGAAAAGAAAAACTTGATTTTAATCTAAATAAAACCTTAAAATAGTATTTTTTTTAAAAATTAATACCCTTACAAAGTTATATTATCCACTCTCCAATATACTTCGTACAACTCGTGGTTTTTAATTTACGAGTTTGTTACTGATTTTAAAAAAAAGATATTGAAAGGAAAAATTTTAGAACAAGTGATTAGAATCATTAACGTTTAAATTTAATTCCCATAAAAAAGATCAGCAATATGAATTTTATAACAATATTTAATATTAACGACTTATAATAACCGAATTGATATGTGTAGTTATAGAGTTTTATAGTGGACGAAAACGAAGATCAATGTATGCAAGATCAAATGCCGATATGGAGGGATAAAAAGAGGCAATAGAGAAAATCACTCACTCCATAACAAAAAGATCGCCAAAATGCCAAAAGAAGACTCAGCTATGCCGGTGAAAACCAATTAGATGTTATAGCTACTCCTGAAAGTCAACCTCAAACACCATGTTCAGAAGGGCCTATGATTGTTAACAATACTTCCAACACTTTGGGAGTTAGAAGGGTTATGGAATACATCACTAATCATGCCCATAATGTCATAACTGGATGTGAAAGACGTGAACATAAGCAATCTGAACATAATCATGTCATTTTAAGTATGTAAAAATGTTCACTTACCTAACCAAACAAAAACACAATTTGATAATGCAGTACCACCTATTGATGAACTTCGTTTACTAGACACTTGGGCAAATCTAGAAAATCGATTTTTTAGTGTCGGTGAAAGTAGCGCAACCAATGTGACCATACCACCCACATCAGACTCAAGAGACATGCCCAATCCATTCTTTTGTGTTGGCGAAAGCAGTACAACCAATCCACGTATACCAGACCCTACTTCAGACGATGGGGACATGCTGCATTTTGTTGAGGTGGAAAATAAAATACGCATGCCTGGCCTATTATTTAATGTCGGTGAAAGTCGTGCAATCGACAACAACAACACATAAAACCCCATCCCTGATGATATAAGGGTCTGGAAAGTAGGCAGAACTGGTTATAGAAATTGTACAAGAAATTACCATGAGAGTCAAGGGGTTCCTATATTCAGTTTGCCACCCATGAAAACATGTCCGCATTTCCAGGCATGCCTTTTCTATTAATTCCTCCGTTCCGCAATAGATGCATCGTTTCTCTTTTGGACACTATTCATTAACTAACTTTGACAATTATTCTTTTACATTATGTAAAAACAAACATAGTCAAGTGAGATCTTGTTAAATTGATATCAATGTGAGAATTCCAAATATCAATTTTTATAATTTTTACTTACACGCATTTAGAGATATTAATGTTCAAAAAAGCATGTTGGGATACGTGAAAAAAGAAATGATGCATCTATTGCGAAACGGAGGAAGTATGAATCTACTGAACTATGTTGCTTAAGTGGGAATATCAATTTACCTGATTTTCCTTTGTCCGCTGATATGCTTGATCTATTTTCTGATCAATCAAAATATGGGGCTCATTTTAGGCAAAACATCCATAAATACAACCACGTATTTGCATTCATTTCTATAGAAGTTCATTTAGATGATGAACTAGCCAATGCACGTCAAGGCGTGTACACATTTCGTGCACAAGTTTCAATTTACCATCGGATTGGAAGTATCTTACCTTTGAACTCGAAAGATCTTCCCCGGTTTCTTCAACTCTACATTTATGATACTGGTAATGAAAACGAAAATCGTGTAGCTGAGAAGTCATCATTACAGATCGATATCATCAACATAATCAAGAATATTTTGAATTCTCACAATCCTTTTGTCAACAATCTTCGTATCTTGCTTAGCATAGTGGCTTAAGTGATTGCAAATTGTCATCAAAGAGCAACCTACAAATAAACATCAATATTCAATGTCGGCAACTTCCCAAGTAGCAGCAGTTGTCGTTGGAGGTGATGACATTTCCAACTTGAAAGATAATGACAGAGTATGTATCTGGGCAACTGAGTTATATCAATGATACTGCCGGTTATTATGACCCACAGCAGTATCCTCTATTGTTTCCTTATGGTTCTTACGAATGGGATTTAAACAGTCGAAGTTCGACTGGAAAAAAGTTGAAATGCCGAGGATTCTATGCATCCATGTTTCAGGTGCATATTTCTAATAAATCTTTGGTTGCGCCTTATCCATAAAATCTTATACTTATACCTTTCTTACCAAAACATGTATTTTGTGTTATATATGCAGCAACATCTTGATTCTCTAATCTTGAGAGGCGGTTGTCTACTCCAACAATTTGTTGTTGACAACTGTGTGAAAATGCAAGCCAATAATTTAAGGTGGATTGCACTCAACCAAGATAAGATATGTGCTAATTTATACAAGGGTTTAGAGGATTCTTTAAATGTTGGAGAGCATAACACAGGTCCATTTTGATTTAATTAAATCGATTATATTACACTATTTTATACATAGTTTACATGCAATAAAGTTTTTGTTTATAATGTCCATTTGCAGAAAATGTTGGATGACGGACCATACTACCATCTTCATTCGTAGGAAGTCCAAGAGATATGCACCAGAGGTATCAATATGTCATGGCATTGTTTGATAAGTTTGGCAAGCCCGATATATTTCTTACAATGAAATGCATTTCATCTTGGCTAGAGATGCAATTAGAATTGTTGTCCGTACAAGTTTCAAACGATCGTCCAAACCTAGAAACGATCGTCCAAACGATCGTCATGCTAAACTTGAAGAGTTGAAAAAGGATGTTCTAGAAAGGGGCATCCTCCGAATGATTGTTGCTTATGTATATGTGATCGCATTCCAAAAGATGGGTATTTCACATGTTCATATGTCATTGATTCTCGATCAAAATGACAAGCTAACCACTCTGGACAAATTTGACAAGATTGTGAGAGCAGTAATTTCTGATGAACAACAAGAATCAAAATTGTATAATGGAGTTCTTAAACACATGATTCATGGCCCATTTGGTGTTCTCAACTACAAATCCTCATGTATGAAATAAGGGAGTTGTAAGAAAGGATTCCCTAAGGAATTCTCCAATGATACAAAGCAAGACAATGGCTCATATCCTCTTTACCGCAATCCATAAGATCGTCCAGCAGTACCATTGCATGAGAATTCACTAATACATGTAAATAATCGGTGGGTAGTCCCATATAATCCCTTTTTTCTCCTAAAGTATGATTACCACATCAATATTGAGATATGCAGAAACATTAAGTGTGTCAAATATCTGTATAAGTACATCCATAAGGGTTTAGATAGATTTTCCATGAAAGTTCATAACGGACATGAGATTGCACAATATGTCAATGCACGGTGGATTTGTGCACCCGAAGCTCTGTGGAAACTTAAAAAAAATTCCCATCACTATAATGTGTCCTTCCGTAGATCGTTTGCAAGTTCATTTACCAAACATGCATCAAGTGAGGTTCGAAGGGAACCAACCAATCTCAAGCGTGTTAGCAAACCCAAGAAACTCTAAGAAGATGCTCACTTAATTTTTCAAGAAGAATTCAGTTTATCCAAATGCAAGGAAATATCTTTTTCGATAATTTCCAGAGCATTACAGGTGGTTAACAACTTCACGTGAATGGCAGAAGAGAAAAATTACACAACAGATTATGGGTCAATTGTATGTAGCTTCACTGTAGGAAGGGGAACGGTTTTATATGAGAATGTTACTCAATCATGTGAGGGGGCCTACATTGTTTGAAATTTAAGAACAATCAATGGTGTCACCACCCAACGTTCAGGGCTGCAGCTGAAGCCATCGGTCTAATTGAAAATGATGAAAGCATTCGTCAATGTCTTTCAAAAGCATGTTCAGTACGAATGCCATCTGTATTACGTCTATTATTTGCAACCATCTTAATGTATAGTCAACCAACGGGATTGCGTGCACTATGGGATGAGTTTTTCCCTTATATATTTGAGGATTATCCAACTTGAAACACGACAAGTAATTGTGTTTTTCTAACTAACAAAAATTTTCTAGACTTGGATAGGTTATTACGGCCGCTTAGAAAAAGGATTTCTGACCACATGAATCTGTCAAGTTTACCTGAAAGTACTGATGACATTGACAGGCTTCCTTCTATCATGGGGGAATATTTTTCTGTTCCGGTTCCAGATGAGATTTGGCATGTGTTGGCCCTCTCAATAGTGACCAACAAGTTGCATATGATACAATAATGAATGTTGCCATTTTCAAAGGCTGGTTTTTATTTCTTCATCGAAGGTCCTGGCTAAACCTGAAAAACATTTTTATACAAAGCCTTTCTTGCTACTGTAAAAAGTAGAGGCGAAATAGCTATTCCCACGACAACATTTGGAATTGCAGCAATGTTGTTGCACCAGAGAAGAATATCAAATTCGACTTTTCAGCTTCCACTTAATCCATATAGCTCATCAACTTTCTCATTAACCAAACGTTCTAAAACTACAATTCTCCTAAAAAATGCTTCCATTATCGTATGGGATGAGGCCACAATGACACATAGATATCAATTTGAAGATATTGATCGACCACTCAAGGATTTAATGGGGGAATGCCTTGCCGTTTGAGGGGAAAATTATTGTGTTCGGTGGTGATTTAAGACATGTTTTAACGGTGGTTTGAAATGGAACTAGAGCTTAATGATTGACGCATATTTTGTTAGGTCCCCTATGTGGAGACACATTCGTATTTTGTGGTTGAGAGAAAATATGAGATCAATAGATGATAATAGCTTTCCTAATTTCTTACTCTTTTGGGGAACGGTAATGAACGTATTGTTTCATATCAGATGATAAGGTTACGAAATGGCATGGTTATACCATCAGTGGATGATAGTTGGATTGAGGCTTTGGTCGACTAGGTATTTCCAAGTTTAAGTGAGCACGCCGATCATGGATATAAAGGGCAATAATCACACCCCTAAACGAAGACGCTGACAGGATAAATAATAAGGCTGTCGAAAATTTTCTCGGATAAGGAATAATGCACTATTAGTTTGATTCTGTTCCTAAGGATAAGAGAAATTTGTATCAAAAAGTGTTTTTGGATTCAATTTCTGCGTCAGGATTGCCTCCTCATGCTCTCACCCTGAAATCTGGGGTACCTTTAATGCTTTTGAGAAATATTGATCCTAAAAATGGTCTTTGCAATGGAACATAGTTGCTTTGCCATTCACTAAAGGACAATTCCATTGATGTTGAGATATTAAGCGGGCATTCTAGGGGGAACAGAGTGTTTTTGCCAAGAATTCCCTTGAAAAACGTTGAATATATAAAATTGCCATTCGAGATGGTCAGAAAGCAATTTCCAGTGAAGTTGAGTTTTTCCTTGACTATAAAAAAGTCTCAGGGACAAACTATTCCACATGTTGGCATATACCTCCCTGATCATGTATTTAGCCACGGCCAGTTATATGTGGCATTATTCACGAGGAATTTCAGAGAACACGACAAACACCGTGGTAGAAAAGGGAAAGGTTCAAGTTGTGAAGAAATATTCACAAAAAATATTGTATACAAAGAATTTTTGTTGTCTTATGATTAGAGATACAGATTTAAAGTTTTATTTCTTATTTCTCAATTTTGCAATAAACATTATTGTACTAGTATTTTTTTACGTCAATGTTAGTGGTGTTTATTCCAATGAATTTTATAATAAATAATTTATTTACGACATATCTACATGCGAATTGAGAGAAATTAAATGTATTAATCTACAAAATTTTCTTTTTATGTGATATAGATATTCATCTCCCACATCTTTGTGAACTGGTTGGAATATTCCAAAAGGGAAGCATCCTTTGTAATTCTACATTATTGAAATGTATTCGTTATTGCCTAAGAAACAACAAAAGGGAATTGTTTACATTGAAGAGTTCTTCAGTGAACTCGGGTAGATTACACGTCTTCTATCTTGATGGTTCTCTATTTTAATTTATGAGAATCATTCTAAAAGCGATGTAAGAGTAGGTCATTCTATAAACATGTTCAAAGATATTTTCATATTAAAATCGAAAGGCTTTCGACATAAAAGATGCTAAGAATAGCAAAGTATGAGAAACAACATTCAAATGCAGAAATGGAATCAAGTTTGAGTTTCATGAATGTTTTAAGTATTGGGTGGAAGGCCCATATCTGTAAGACATTAAATGTTTTAATTTTTTGTTAGAGGCCCATAAATTGGAAAGCATTTGGTTTAAGCATTTATCATTTATGAAATTATATTTCATATTTCATTTAATCATGGTTTAGTATTAAATGATGAAGTCCAAGTGATTCAAATTTATTCAAATTGTTATCAAGATTGGAGTCTTTGATAAAGAAGCGCTCATAAGTGAACTTGAATATTGAATCACAAAAGAATCCTTAACACAGGTCATTGAAAGGTAAGACGAACAATGACTAATGAAGATTAGATTTAAAGTTGATTTGTAGTTCAGTTTCTTGAACTAGATAGGCCGGACTTGGATGCCAAAAATCTTTTGCATAGATACTTATTGAAATTCAGATAGGATTGACAATAAGAACACTTTAAGATATTAAAGTCATATCATAAGTTGTTCTCATTAATGGTGATTGGAACCTATTCCTCAAAACCTGAGTAGTTATGATTGCTTGTTTGAGAATTAGTACGCTTTGATGCTCGCTCAACGTCGCACTACAAAAGGACACTATAAAAATAGTATTCAATGTAGCTATGAATTAAAGTAAGTTGTTCATAAGTTACAAGAAGGTATTTTCCTCCAATCTCTGATAAGATATGGTGTTGTTGTTGTACAAGGCCTCTCGAAGAGTTAGATATTGTAAAGGGGTCGAAAAACACGACGGGACGCCTCTTAAAAAGAGTATACGGCCCGCACGACTTTTCCCCTCTGGATTTGGAAAGAATATTAAGTAAATAGGAACTAACCGTGGGCGTTAACCTCTTTTTACTAGTCTATAGGAGTCGCCATTCAGTTTTAAAAACCTGACAAAACTCGGTTATCGTAATATGCCTGGAGTGCAAACATATTTGATTAACAACGACCATAGGTTCCCTTGTGATCCCTGATGTGGAGATCGCTCAACGTACATCAAGCGAAGTAGAGATTGAGAGTTCGGGGGACGTTTACTAATACGGGGAGTGCCCAACATTAGCCCACGCGGTGCGGTCCTTACTAGTTCAATTGTGACAATGATGGGACATTTGTTATGCTACATTAATACTCTTGGTTGATTTTAATGCACAGATATTACTAAATAGATGTCAAAACGCTGATTTTGATTGATTCAAGGTGCTTCGCAGTAAACCGATTTGTCCACGTATTATCTGATTTAGGCGTGAGCAATATAACAGATTAAAGTTAGCAGATTTATATAGTGAGGAAAGCAGTAAAATATAGATTCAGATTACAGCAAAGCATAGGCTTTACTGTGATTCTTAGGAACACTTACCACTCGCCTTAGCAAAGCCTCCTTTTAGCTTTTAGAACAACCTTTATACTGACTTTTAGATTTTTATCCTTTCTTTAATTCCGGCAGAGTTTCCTCTTAGATTCCTTGGTTTTGGCTTATGGATTTCCTAGAACCTCGGTAGTAATTGGGATGGTTTGAATACTTGTATAGACAGAGTTCTGCTTAACAAGAGTTAATACGACAGAACTGTTACGAATACGGGGAGGGACGTCAACAGAATTTTAGTATACCAGAGAGGGAAGAGAGAATTCAGAATATCAGAGGAGTGAGATTGAATTGATGATTGAAAACATGGTGCAGAAGGGTTGTATTTATAGTGTAGGCAGTCGAAATAAGATAGATATTTGAAAAGCTCGAGCGCCAGAAAAAAGTAGCGCTCGACATGTGAGCGCTGGAAATTTCCAGCGCTCGACACTGTAGCGTTAGAATTTTCTAGCGCACATAAGATAAGTTTTGAAGAATTTGTGTTTCAATGAGAGTCAAAATCAAGATCTAGAAAAAAGCAGAGCTCAAATTGGAGCGTTAGAAATATTCCAGCGCCGCTTTGCTAGCGTTGGAAATTTCCAGCGCAGGCAGATATGCAGATTTCTAGAAAACTCGATCTTTAGCAGCTCATAACTTCTTCATACGAACTCGGATTCTTGCAAAACTTATCTCGTTGGAAATCTACGGAATCCAGATTTTCAATGCTGCCTGTCTCACATTAATGGGATTCGTAAATCTCGAGTTATGGCCCAAAGAGTGGAGGTCGGTCCATTTTGGCGAATCCCAGTAAAAGCCTTATAACTTATTCGTTTTAAATCGGATTTGGGCTTATGATAAGTCTATGGAAAGCTTATTCCAAGGCCTATTCAATCATGTGATATACGTGATCCAAATCATAATTTATAAGATAGATTTTGACTACGTAAGGACGTATCATTTGCTAAACGGGCTGACGAGTGTATTCTAGGCACTCGTGAGCGTTTTAAGTAACTTGGGTTAACTTTTACATGTATTGTGCCCAATAAGTATGAGTTTGAGAAGTGTTATTGTTTGAACTATGTTATTCTAGAGCCTGAAGGCAAGCACTAGAACATTGTGGCGTGTACAGGTGTGATGTAATGTGGACAATCATATTCTATCTCTCTATCGATGCAACCAGATATTAAGCCGTATCGGGATGCAAATATGGCTAAATATGTGTCCGGTGTATTTTAGGAAGCTTTCTATTTATGGAAGTTACTATATTTAACAGGTTTTGCTTCGGATGGTCTCTTCAGTCAGTCGAGGGTCGTTCTTTAGCAAATCAGAGTGCATTGATGGTGAGCGGGTTATAGTTTCATCATCGAACACACCGTGTCGGGCCTAGGGACAAATGTAGGCGTCTACAGATACTATTAAAATTCATGGCCTTGTTCAAAATGTTTAAGGGTTAACCTTCTGCAAAAGTTTAACAGTTGAACTCAGTAATTCAAGAAACACTTATGGACCTAATAAGGATGGCTTGGATCTTACCTTATGTCCAGTAAGTAACACTAAGAGACAGAGGAATGGGAATGCACACTTGTCTAAAGGAAAAGTTGGAGACTGGAGGAAATGTGTCCTTCACCCAATGTTCAATAGTCTAATATCAAGGTTCATATTAATTACGAATAATTAATTCAGTAAGATCAAGTGATCGAAACAGCTAGCTGGATCATTAACTCCGATTGTGAATTCTAATCCTTATTAGGCTCACAGCTTACTCTTAACTGAACTTACAAGGTCTCACCAATGACATAAAACAGATCGCTGGATTAAATGAATCGGAAATTCATTTAATGGCTATCTGGGAATTTATTTCGAAAAAACGTAAATATACGATAAGATGTTGGATCGTAATCGTATATCGTATTGCGTATATTCGTAAGCTAAGAGAAACAAATAATTGTATCGTACGACGTTGGATCGTCGAGTACTATACAATTAATAATGGTCGTAATGCATTAGACGCAAATACGAGGAGGGACGAGCGACGCTGTGGCCCACGAGCCAAGCGCGCATACGCGCAAGGCCTGTAGGCACACAACGCTTCTGGCGCGCACAAGCAGGCCCAAGGCCTTGCGGATGGGCACACACGAAGCAGCAGCAACATCAGCCACACAGCGCACGACCCATGGCCCAACGCATGTGTGTTGCGCACGTATGGGCTTGTGCAAAGCTGGCCGGTCATAGGCCTTATGCCTTGACCGGTTGGTATAACATCCCTAAGGGTTATTTCATTAAACCTAAGCAATAGTTTTTCCATATAAATAATTACACACATCAAATCCTAGAGTATCCTAAGAACCCTAATTCTTAGTTTGCCTCCAAGAGTGAGATTTTCCAAAAAGGCCAAATACCTTGTGGAAGTTATAAGCTAACGAAATCAAGAAGGGTCTGAACATGTGGGTGGACTATTGTAGAGGAACTACACATAAATTTCTTGTTCGTGAGGAAAGTGGGAGTATAAGCATCAAAAGTATGTATTGCTTACTATATACTTTTACCTGGATCCTGGTTTCGCGATTGTTTCCGCTTTGTTAATTTGATTAACTATAAATCCCAATAGTATAGACTTGTTTCAATTGTTCCTTTGTATGCCACACCTTCTTCCAATACCAACCACCAGAGTTTCTAGGTTGTTATCCCCACCAATCCCCATCTTTTAAATACACTAAATTGACCTATTTGGTCCAAATATTATCTTGCTTGGTAGCAAGAGCCCACACATACTTGCCCGTATTTTCAGTATTCCACAACAAGACATCTCTAAAACCCAAACCACCTACTTGTTTATTACAAAAGGTTTTCTCCCATGATATATTGCTAGGTTTAGAACTGTAAGCTTTCCCACTCCACAGGAAAGCTCTGCAAATCTTAGTAATCTCCCGCAGGATATTCTTGGGAAGAATGTAAATCTGAGCTCAGTACATACGCAAGGTAAGTAACACAGAGTTTATAAGTTGCACTCTAATTGTATATGACAAATTCCTGGAGCTCCACGTCTTAATTCTAGCAGTTATTTTGTCCACCAACACTCCAAATTGAGAAACTGAGATCTTCTTGGAGCAAATAGGCACCCATAGATATCTGAATGGTAACATACTCCTAGTAAAACCAGAAGCCTGTACAATTCTTTGAATATCACTATCAGGTATTCCATGACAGAAATATAAGATTTTGTTGATTATCCTATAAACTAGAGGTATTGGAGAATAATTTGAAAGCTTGCAATAAAAGGTAAATAGAACGGAATTCACCTTTACAACAGAGAATCAAATCATCTGCAAAATACAGGTGAGCCTGAGGTCTTTACATCTTGGGTGGAACTGGAATTGAGGCATATCACTCATCTTATGCAGAATTCTTGATAGGTAGTCCATACAAATAACAAAGAGGAGGGATGAGGGAGAAAATTGGATCTCCCTGCCTTAGTCCCTTATGAGAGATAGCACCTGCCTGAGCCTTCCACACATCACCTTAGTAGTACACTTATACAATGTATTACTTCAAGAAATAGGTCTGAAATCAATGACATTCTTTGGGCACTTGGTCTTAGGAATTAAAGTAACCAATGTGTGGTTTATCTCTTTTAACAACTTGCCATGATGGAGCACATCTAACACAGCCCCAATAACCTAATCACCTACTATGTGCCAAGCATCTTTATAAAAAAAATGAACCAAATCCTTCAGGTCCTAGAGCTTTGACACCTGTAACAGAGAATAGATCACCTTAACCTCCTCTGATGTATAGGGAGCATTTAAAATTTCTTTATGGTACTCTTAACAAACATGACCAGTCTGAACAACCTGCAAAATAATATGAGTTCTATGATCATGAACACTCCCCAAGAGGACTTTGTAATAAGATAAGAAAGCCTCTGAAACATCAGAAGGCTTATCTTTCCACACACCTTTCATATCATAGAGGCTTTACACCAATGCACATTTCTACTTCTAATACACTGATGAAATAAGGTTGTATTCTCATCACCAGCCTTAATCCATTCTAGCTTAGATTTTTGCCTCAAGAACCAAATTATATCATGTTGACTTTGCATTCGTAAATTTCCAATGTTGTTCCACGCATTACACCACTAATACACAAAGCCAAACTTTCTTGGTTTGATGTTTTGACGTGTTTAGTAATCGAGTTCCGACTCCAAACTTTAACTCGTGTCTTCGTCGGTTTAACTAAGTTATGTTTATTTCCTAACAAACCTTCCCTTAAACTCAACTTAGTCTTCTCACGAAGCAACAAAAAACTTTCGGAACTTGCCTTCCCTTGAGCGAAAAATTGTCCCTCGTTACCTACTTCAAGTATGAAAAGGTTTTGTTTATTCCGGCGTCCACTCAATATCACACTCCTAGCTTCGGTGACCTCCAAACAACCTCCCTCAATGTTAAACCATCCAAACGACCCAAAGATGTGAGATTACGTTCAAGTCTCGAAATATAACATACCTCACGTAATTTTTGAGTTTTCTCGTCATGTGTCTTGATCTCAACCTCACCTACATCCTCAACCTTAGCCTCTTCCCCATTAGGTAAGGTAACACACAACCCTTCACTTTGTTTATAAGAAGTGAACCACTCCTTCCTACAATAAATATTTTGTGAGCATCCCGAATCCAAAATCTAACCCTCTTTTGGATCTTTACTCTCCTCCACCACAAGAGCCATATCCTCATCAAAAACAATAGTAGATACACCTTTAACCATACCGTTCCTCTAAACCATCAAGTCTTCCTTGTACCTAGGATACTTTGATTGTATATGTCCTACCTCGTCAGAGTACCAACACTTAATGTTAGGGTTTGTAGTGTTCTCCTGCTTCTTGCCTTTCCATTTATTGCTACTACCCGTCGCTACTAATCTTGCTCCTCCATGGATTGATGAGGATCCTTCATGCTTCATGAACCTCTCCGCCTCAAATAACGCAACCACAAATATCGTCCAAAGCAATTGTGGTCTTCCTTACAAGAAAACTAGTTATTATAGAGTTATACCTTTTAGGGAGAGATATCAACAATAAAATTATCTTGTCCTCCTCTTGGATTTTCACATCTAGACTCGTCAATTGTATGATCAAGCCTTTAAAATTATTTAGATAATCTTGTAGTGCGATGTCTTCCTCCATCTCGAGTGAATAAAGGTCCTTCTCCAAGAACACCTTGGTTGGCCAATGACTTAGATGCGTACTTTTTAATCAATTTGTCCCACAACTCTTTTAGATTATTAGCCTCCAAGACGGTGTACTTGATCTCCAGTGCAAGAGCCAATCTGATCGTACTAGTGTGAGGGGGTCGAAAAAGCACGAGGCTAATGCGTGACCTCGTCCCTCGTGGGTGTGACGTTGTCAGATCAAGTGTAATTGGATCTCCTGTGAGTTTACACCCAATCGACTAGTAATATAGGAGTCGTCATTCAGTTTTTAACAACAATGACAAAAACTGACAAAACCCGGTTATCGTGACATAAAGGGAGTGCCATTATGTTCGACCACGACGGCCATAGGTTCCCTTGTGATCCCTGGTGTGGGGATCGCTCAACGTACACCCGCAGGGCAGAGATTGAGAATTCGGGGGACTGTAACTACCGAGAGGAGTGCTCATCGATAATACTCCAGAGGCAGGTTATCCTTACTAGCTCAGCATAAATAATTGAAGGGACATGCGTTAAACTATTAAACTATTCTGAATTGATTTTAGGAATATGCAACACATAATACTAAATCGATCGTGATTATCTTATTTAGATTGATTTAAGGTACCTAGCATGATAATTCAATTGTCTAGGATATTATCTTATTAGGCGTGATAGATCAATCAAATTAATAGTTTGACAATTTTATAAAAGGGTGATGAAAGCGATTAAATCATATGAAGGACACATTACAACGCACCCTTGAGAGGTGCGTTGTGGTTCTCAGAAAACTAACCACTTGGCTTTGCTATTTCTCCTTTTATTTAAGGAATCTCGGGTTTCCAAGCTATGTTCCAGTATTTAGGCTTAATTCATCAAGCTACAAGGGGTAGGATGCGTTCTGTTCGACTTTTGGGTCGATTGCGACAGAACGCTGGATTAATTTCGCAGCGTGAGGCTTAGGCTTAAGGCTAGAGTCAATACTCAGATTATGGAATTGTGTGTTGTGTTGTGTTCACGTCGGTTTTAGGCTATATTTATAGGAAAAGAGTGTATGGAAAGATAGATTTTAAGATACGAATCCAAAAGGAATCCGGAGATAAAACGGCCCCAGGCATTTTCAGCGCCCAGGGCTGGGCGCCGAAGATTTCGGCGCCCAGATCCAGGCGTTGAAAATGTGATCTGGGCCGAGTTCTTTGTCAGATTTGGACTCTTAGAACATGGAGCTTTTGAGATTTATCCGAGTCTTTTAGTGCGTATTAACTTATGACGCAATGCGTCTGGGCCCGTTACGAACTCTAGGTTCGTTAGGAATTTAATTAATACGTAACTCTTATTTTCGAATTATACCAGGAATGCAAATTCTATCTCTTTTAGGATTTATGTTGGAGTGCAACACCTAATTCTGACAGGCTTCAATCCTTTATGACTTTGCCACTTTTAACAACTACCTTTTACGGCAGTTACTATTCTTAGCAGGTTTCTATAAATAGCAGCTTTGGCTGAAATGAAAGGGTGATTGAGATCCGTTATTTTATAGGAGATGCGTTTCCAAGTGGAGATTTATGTTCTCATCATCGAACCTTCTTTTTCGGGATTTATGGTCGTTGAAAACGTGTTCTGGGCTGCCTTTTTGTGCTGCTCCTTTTCGTTTTGTGCCAAATATTTGCGAATCTTTTTTGTGCGCTATATGTTTTTTTTTTAGACGAATTTTAAAGGCTCATTGCAAAGTTTCTTTTTTTTTTTTTTATTATTATTATTATTTTACGTTAAGCGTAGAATGTACTTTTCATTTGTCTTTTTTTTTATTCGTGACTCAAGACGGCTTGAAAGATGGGTTGAATGAGATAGGATAATTTGTATAGGTATTAGTCAAGCATGAGGATTGGAAAGGGTAGAAGATCGTAGAACTTTATGTAGTTTTTGTGGTATGATTTGGATTGGTTGACTCAATTCTTTTTCTTCGTTTACTTGGGTAAATTTCGCACTTTGGGAGGTACGGGCTAAGTATTTCATGGCTCGCTTTTTTCTTTTTTGCTTGGGATTTCTCCCCCTTTTTATTTGGGCTAAAAGGTAGATGGTTGTGGTCTTTGAGTCACGAGGCGAGACTGAGTGAGCCTCGTTTGGTAGGCCTATAGTGGACCTTTAATTTTAGTAGGCCTAGGGTGGACCTTTAAATTGTCTTACTTTGCAAGCGTTTTTAGTCGTTTCTTAAAATGTGCAAATAGCGTAGATTCAAAATGTTGTTTTTACTTTATTGAAATTTAACGAAAGAATTACATCGAAAATAATTTTTTTTGCTTCTTTTCAGATTCCAGTTTCCGGGATTTAATTGGAAGTTGTGATTTAGACTCGAACTTTCATTAATTTTCTGATTATAACCCGTGTATGAATACAAGGAGGTGGCCTAGACTCAAAATAATGCCGTGGCGTAAGCCTATAATACTTGACCAAGAGACTTTCAGACTTAGGCTAATTGGACCATAACTTTTGTTGGTTGACACTTTAGATTTTAACCCTTGGGTGTTCATTTGTCATGCGCCATTTTGCTTAATATTGGCAAGGTAGTTAGTTGGGGAGATCGAATTTTTATTTTTGCAAGACTAGAATCATTAGTGCGGCTTCCCTCTTAGTGTGTATTGCTTTACCCCAATGGTAGCCTTATGGCATGCCGATTTGGGTATTTTCATGGTTCGTCATGTTGCATTCAAGGAAAATCTTTTAGTCCGTACTTAGGAGTACTTCAAGGAGCGAGTGGCTCGAGAGGACTATGATAGTCGTGACCCAACGTGATCATAAGCCTTGAGGCCATTAATTTTTTTTTCCAATGGTATTGACACCTTAGGCTCACTTTAGGGTTGTGCTACTATGGAGGAATGATTTTCAGAATGTGACTGTTTCCATTTTGCAAATACTTGAATTGGTGAGAGAGAGTATTGAGGCCGTAGATTCTTAGCAAGGGATGACAATTACATATGGGTGCTTATTGATTTCTTTTAAATGTTAGGAAGGGAGACTCAATATGGTTTAACCTTTTAACTTGCAGAACGACACCAAGCATTAGGACCGATTCTATGTATAAGACAACTAAGACTTAGGATTTAGATTGCACTTTGGCATAGCCTAGTCTAGACTCGGATTAATTGTTTTTTATTCGAACCTTATTTTTCCTTGAAAACTTTATTTGAACATCATTTTTTGAATACTTTGCCCATGTGACATTCAAGGTCATTTAATCAGCGTGTTCGGTTTAGTGCCGAACATAGTCGTCATAGGAGGCCTAGTGACGACACAATGAGTTGTTTAGTTTATAAGTCGTGTTTCCAAGTCGAGTGCCTTTTTTTTAATACGTCCTTGCAATAGATTTGTCGCTCATTATTCATTTTTTTTATGCGCGGGCACTAAAGCTGCTGGGCTTGACCAGTAGGCCAGGCAACAACTTCGGCGCCCAGGCTGGGCGTGGAAAATGATTGGCGCCCAGCCAGGGGCGCTGAAAATGCGTCCCTGACTGGTACTCGTATTCTGTTCGCGTATCCTTTTTCCGTATATACGACTTGATTTTGCGTGTTTGCCTAATAACGTCCTTTACGCGTTGTGCGGCGTTGTGGGATCCGTTACAGGCTGTCCTGGGCGTCGCTTATTTTTGTGGCGATCGCCCGGGGCTGCGGAACATGTATTTTGGTATAACTCTTTGGCCAATTGGTGTTTATGAATGTTTGGGCAACTTTTAGGGTCGTTGGTTTTCTCGTATTATTTGTCACACACAATCACATAATTCGCTACACATAACTAACATTACAACATGAAGCAAAATAATATGTCACGTAGTTTATGATAGGCTTCTATGGGTAATATTTGTGCCGGCTTCGTACCTACTCTATCGTCGATCCAACACATGCCCCGGTCGGGGAAGTGTCGGTTTGGGCGAACTCCATTGAGGTTCGACTGAACCTCATACAATCAGGAACTCTAAATTTTCGGTTTGGCCGAACCAAAATTTCGTCCCAATAGGCCAATCACGATGTAAGCCAAGGGGGCATGCACCAATGAGACGGACCTAGTGGGCGAGCGATTTGGTTTGGGATAGGTGTACTACTAGCGAAAGTGCCGAGTGGACAACATTCGAAGCGTATGCACCCCCGGGTGGCGATGGGTATCCTTATTCCCAACTCCCGAGATGAAACATGCCAAGGGAGCCAAGATTCGTTATGAAGTTATGTTCGTTCACATTAATATGCTGATTTTCAAGTCGTCCCTACTTGATAGGGAAATAAATGCGGGGAAGGATCGTTTCACCCATCGGCTATTTTGATTACCTACGAGCACGAGTATTTCATTAACGTCCCCAGTGGAGTCGCCACTGTGAGGGGGTCGAAAAAGCACGAGGCTAATGTGTGACCTCGTCCCTCGTGGGCGTGACGTTGTCAGATCAAGTGTAATTGGATCTCCTGTGAGTTTACACCCAATCGACTAGTAACATAGGAGTCGCCATTCAGTTTTTAACGACAATGAGAAAAACTGACAATACCCGGTTATCGTGACATAAAGGGAGTGCCATTATGTTCGACCACGACGGCCATAGGTTCCCTTGTGATCCCTGGTGTGGGGATCGCTCAACGTACACCCACAGGGCAGAGATTTAGAGTTCGGGGGACTGTAACTACCGAGAGGAGTGCTCATCGATAATACTCCAGATGCAGGTTATCCTTACTAGCTCAGCATAAATAATTGAAGGGACATGCGTTAAACTATTAAACTATTCTGAATTGATTTTAGCAATATGCAACACATAATACTAAATCGATCGTGATTATCTTATTTAGATTGATTTAAGGTACCTAGCATGATAATTCAATTGTCCAGGGTATTATCTTATTAGGCGTGATAGATCAATCAAATTAATAGTTTGACAATTTTATAAAAGGGTGATGAAAGCGATTAAATCATATGAGGGACACATTACAACGCACCCTTGAGATGTGCGTTGTGGTTCTCAGAAAACTAACCACTTGGCTTTGCTATTTCTCCTTTTATTTAAGGAATCTCGGGTTTCCAAGCTATGTTCCAGTATTTAGGCTTAATTCATCAAGCTACAAGGGGTAGGATGCGTTCTGTTCGAATTTTGGGTCGATTGCGACAGAACGCTGGATTAATTTCGCAGCGTGAGGCTTAGGCTTAAGGCTAGAGTCAATACTCAGATTATGGAATTGTGTGTTGTGTTGTGTTCACGTCGGTTTTAGGCTGTATTTATAGGAAAAGAGTGTATGGAAAGATAGATTTTAAGATAGGAATCCAAAAGGAATCTGGAGATAAAACGGCCCCAGGCATTTTCAGCGCCCAGGGCTGGGCGCCGAAGATTTCGGCGCCCAGATCCAGGTGTTGAAAATGGGATCTGGGCCGAGTTCTTTGTCAGATTTGGACTCTTAGAACACGAAGCTTTTGAGATTTATCCGAGTCTTTTAGTGCGTATTAACTTATGACGGAATGCGTCTGGGCCCGTTACGAACTCTAGGTTCGTTAGGAATTTAATTAATACGTAACTCTTATTTTCGAATTACACCAAGAATGCAAATTCTATTTCTTTTAAGATTTATGTTGGAGTGCAACACCTAATTCTGACAGGTTTCTATCCTTTATGACTTTGCCACTTTTAACAACTACCTTTTACGGCAGTTACTATTCTTATAGATAGCAGCTTTGGCTGAAATGAAAGGGTGATTGAGATCCGTTATTTTATAGGAGATGCGTTGCCAAGTGGAGATTTATGTTCTCATCATCGAACCTTCCCTTTCGGGATTTATGGTCGTTGAAAACGTGTTCTGGGCTGCCTTTTTGTGCTGCTCCTTTTCATTTTGTGCCAAATATTTGCGATTTTTTTTTGTGCGCTAAATGTTTTTTTTTAGACGAAATTTTAAAGGCTCATTGCAAAGTTTCTTTTTATTATTATTATTATTATTATTATTATTATTATTATTATTATTATTATTATTTTACGTTAAGCGTAGAATGTACTTTTCATTTGTCTTTTTTTTATTCGTGACTCAAGACGGCTTGAAAGATGGGTTGAATGAGATAGGATAATTTGTATAGGTATTAGTCAAGCATGAGGATTGGAAAGGGTAGAAGATCGTAGAACTTTATGTAGTTTTTGTGGTATGAGTTGGATTGGTTGACTCAATTCTTTTCCTTCGTTTACTTGGGTAAATTTCGCACTTTGGGAGGTACGGGCTAAGTATTTCATGGCTCGCTCTTTTCGCTTTCCCTTTTCTCTTTCTCTTTTTTCTTTTTTGCTTGGGATTTCTCCCCCTTTTTATTTGGGCTAAAAGGTAGATGGTTGTGGTCTTTGAGTCACGAGGCGAGACTGAGTGAGCCTCGTTTGGTAGGCCTATAGTGGACCTTTAATTTTAGTAGGCCTAGGGTGGACCTTTAAATTGTCTTACTTTGCAAGCGTTTTTAGTCGTTTCTTAAAATGTGCAAATAGCGTAGATTCAAAATGTTGTTTTTACTTTATTGAAATTTAACGAAAGAATTACATCGAAAATAATTTTTTTTGCTTCTTTTCAGATTCCAGTTTCCGGGATTTAATTGGAAGTTGTGATTTAGACTCGAACTTTCATTAATTTTCTGATTATAACCCGTGTATGAATACAAGGAGGTGGCCTAGACTCAAAATAATGCCGTGGCGTAAGCCTATAATACTTGACCAAGAGACTTTCAGACTTAGGCTAATTGGACCATAACTTTTGTGGGTTGACACTTTAGATTTTATCCCTTGGGTGTTCATTTGTCATGCGCCATTTTGCTTAATATTGGCAAGGTAGTTAGTTGGGGAGATCGAATTTTCATTTTTGCAAGACTAGAATCATTAGTGCAGCTTCCCTCTTAGTGTGTATTTCTTTACCCCAATGGTAGCCTTATGGCATGCCGATTTGGGTATTTTCATGGTTCGTCATGTTGCATTCATGGAAAATCTTTTAGTCCGTACTTAGGAGTACGTGTTCGAAAAGCCGCCCTGAGTGGTCGCCTGTCCAGGTGGCTAGTCATGCTCTCAGAATTCGACCTAAAATTCATGCCGGAAAAAACAATCTAAGGAAGAGCGGTAGCCGAATTCCTGGCCGAACATGCCACGAATGAGGAAACCCCGGAAGCTTACCTCCTCCCCGACGAGGAACTTCTGATGATACAAGACGACTATTGGACACTATACTTCGATGGCGCGTCCAACCAAAAAGGATGCGGCGTCGGAGTTCTCCTAGTCAGTCCCGAAGGAGCCCATATACCAATTTCCGTCAAACTTGACTTCGAGGCCACAAACAATGCCGCCGAATACGAGGCCTGCATAGTTGGGCTAGAGGCCGCAGTTAGCCTCGGAGTCAAATACCTACAAGTCTTCAGAGATTCTTCCCTAATAATCAACCATATATCCAAAAGATGGAAGGTCCGAAGCACTAGTCTCTCAAAATATCAAGCTCACTTGGACCAAATAGTCGAGCAATTTGAAAAAATCGAGTATACGTACTTGCCAAGAGACGACAACCAATTCGCGGATGCACTAGCGAAGCTAGCTTCAATGCTCAACATCCCGAATGAATGGGACGGAATGACCCTTCGGGTCGAGCGAAGGAAAGAGCCGGCTTATTGTTGTGCCATAGACTCCGAACCTGAAAACACCGAGGAAGAACCATGGTACACGGACATCCTTCGTTACAAAATAAGTGGGGAATTCCCCCCAAACACTTCCCCGCGAGCACAAAAGGCCCTGCGCCTCCTCGCTTCACAATATAGCATAATTCTGGGAGAACTGTACAAATACACGCCGAATAAAATCAAGTTACTTTGTGTCCATCAAAACCAAGCCCAAAGACTAATGGAAGAATACCATAACGGCGTGTGCGGACCCCATATGAACGGAAAAATGCTATCCCGAAAAATATCCCGCTCAGGGTACTATTGGACCACTATGGAAACCGATTGCCATCACTTTGTAAAAACTTGCCCAAAATGCCAAATCTTCAGTAACCTTAACCATTTACCTCCCTCGGAACTATACACCTTCACTTCTCCATGGCCCTTTTCCACCTGGGGTATAGATATAATCGGCAAGGTAACACCAACAGGCGTAGGGGGACACGAGTACGTTTTAGTTGCAATTGATTACTTCACTAAATGGGTAGAGGCAGTCCCCTATGCAAAGTTAACAGCCAAACATGTCGCCCGATTCCTAGAAAAGAACATATTCTGTTGATACGGGGTTCCACATGAAATCATAAGTGACCAAGGTTCCCACTTCAGGGCCGAAGTCCAAGATCTGCTCAAAAAATATCATGTCAAACACCATAAATCCTCTCCCTACAGGCCGCAAATGAACGACGCGGTAGAGGCGGCCAACAAAAATATTAAAGTCATAATCGAAAAAATGGCCGAAAATTATAAGGATTGGCCCAACAAATTACACTTCGCATTATGGGGCTATCGAACCTCAATCCGCACCTCCATTGGAGTAACACCCTACTCCTTGGTATACGGAATGGAAGCAGTCCAACCGGTCGAGTTGGAGATTCCCTCCCTCCGGATCGTCCTAGAAAGCAAGCTACCCGAAGCTGATTGGGTTCAAGCTAGGTACGACGAACTCGTCCTTTTAGACGAACGGAGGTTGAGAGCTCTACATCACGTGCAAGTGTATCAAAAGCGCATCGCAAGGCAATTCAACAAAAGAGTCAAACCTCGAAACATCAAAGAAGGCGATTTCGTATTAAAAGAAGTCCGCGCACCTACTACGGACCCTCGAGGAAAATTCCGGCCTAACTGGACAGAACCATATTTTGTAAAGACCATCTTACCTGGCGGAGCAGTCCAACTAGCCGACATAGATGGAGCGGAATTCGCTAACCTCACGAACTTAGACCAATTGAAAAAGTACTATATTTAATAAAATTCAGTCCGGAGTTAAGGCATCTAATAAAACACATTAAAACTCATAAGCAAACATTCTGCGCATTACTCTAAACAAACGGCATAAAACTCGATAAAGTAGAAAAAGCGAAGGACAAAACTTCAACGCCCAGGACTGGGTGCTGTTATTTCTAACGCCCAGGCCTGGGCGCCGATATTTCCTTCGCCCTAAATCGGGCGTTGTCCTCTCTTGCCACCTACCCTCCCGCTTCTACAAAGTGTTCGTACTCCTTTTTCTAACCCTCAAAAGAACCACGAACACTTGGGGGGGGGGGAAGCAGACGAGTAATGAACACCCTTTCAAAAAGTTTTTTTCAAAAAAGCTAGAACTACGCGCGACCTGATTCTGGTAAGATACGTAGGCAATCCTTCTCAAGGATTCGGTCCAATAAAAAATTATAAAATAATAAAGTCATGCAACGCATCAAGAAGAAAAGATATCGCAAAGGGCACTCTACCCTAACCCATGCACGGGCAAGACCAAATAAAATGAAAAAGCCCAACAAAGGAGTATGACACGAGTCGGCAAAAAACAAAAATAGCGAACATGCATATGTAATACCCCAAGTAGTCGGTTGGTCTAAAAATATATGTGCACTCTTATATGAACTCATTATTTTTACGAAAGTCTTTTCCTTTTAAAAATTCGTCGTTGGTTTAGGAAGCTAATATTGCTATAATATGTTAAAACAAAGCCCACGGAAGGCTCAAAACATTCTTGCACCAAAAAGCGCAAAAATATATATATACATGCGGAACACAAGAATGAATATGTATAAAACGGGAGGTAAGCCTAAGACTCGTCATCGGCTCCATGTCTCCAAGCCTCGCCGGTCCATCCACTCCACTCCCCGTGGTATGAGGGACCCCAGCCAGAGTCACCCAAACAATGAGGTTGCGACTGCAACTCAGGGCTAGGCTCTCGGGCCACCGACACGGAACGCCGCTTACGCTCCGACTCGGACCTCTCCCCGGAAGAACTCACCCCCGCGTCAGAACGGCGATGCCGTAGGGGCGAGTGCTGTGCTCTCTCTCTCTCTCGCGACGACCGTGTCCCCCGCCCGAGGGACCCGCGTCGTCGGCCCCAGCACGCCCAGTAGCCGTCTGCAAAAGGGACAAAAAAAGAGAGTGAATAACCGAAAGCCAAACCAAAGGTACAGATCAAAAGAAAAAAAGAGATGGCACATTACCCGAGTAGAGTGGGGGCTCCTGCAAGAAAGTACAGACCGAGCTCGAACCAACGCGGACTTCAATTGGTTGATCACCCCCACCATCGCATTGGTCGTACGGGCCGGAACCTAAAACAAGAATGTCAGTAAAAAAGAAAGAAAAAAATATAAAGAAGAGTACACAAATGAAAGGTGTATACCGCCTCTACTCCCTCATGGAGAGGAGCATGGAAAACCCGGTCTTCCGGGAAAGTCTCCACAATCTCGGATCCACTCTCTCCGGTATACGAGATCCGAGCATCGGGAAGCACCCATCCCCCCAACAAAGGGTCAGGACCCTCCTGCACAAAACACAGTAGGCATAAACACATGGGCATGAACATGAAAACACTAAAATCAATACAAAGAGAGGAGGCAACTTACAGCGCCAGGCTCCGGGAGACGAAGAGAATCCTGGATAAACTGGTAATAGCTAGCTCCCTCTATCACCAACTCTGTCGCCGGCACACCAGTCCTCGAGTGGACCCTCCACGACTCGCCTATCGAGCGAGTAGACAGCATGGTCGCAGGCGGAGGCCTGGGCACCGAAAAAACCCAGACCGTCTGTATACGTACCCGCTCTCCCAGGTACCAGACAGGGTCCCGGCGGCCAACGAACAAGACCCGCATCTGGCTCAGGGCATAACTCTCCCTGACCGAAGCATGGGTACCCCTAAAAGGGAGCCATGGGGTCCAAACCACCTGTTTTTGTACAAAACGCACTCAGATCTCGCACATGAAAAGAATGACGAAATACGAGATAGAGGATAAGATTCTGTACATGCTCAGGGTTCCCGTCCCGGATAAGATCCCACACAGTATCGGGCGGTGGACGCACTGTCAGCTTCTTCCTCCAACCCCAACGGCGACCGGCAGGGAACTCCAAAGGCCTCTGCCCCTTTCGGGGAGCCAGCCAGGGTAAGTGCTCAAAGGCCCACAGCTGCAAAAAGAAAAGGATAATAAAACGTTAAAAAAAAAAGAGACCGGGTAAAAGCGAGAAAATCAAAAGAAAGTCTAGGCATATACCTCGATCAAACGCGGCACTCCCGCTAATGTAATCACGAAGTGACGTATACTCGGGTCCGAGACGCGCACCGACAAACTCATCTGGCCGACAAGCGTCGCATAGCCCAAATCGCCCCAGCGATAGTCACCCAGTGTAGGCACGTCCTCCACCATGCCTATCCACCTCGGGTCAAAGGTGTCAGTCGGACCCGATAGAAAAGTGGAAGTAATAAAATGGAGGTAGAACAGCCGAGCCTGTCTCGAAGGCGACTCCTCTACCCCGTGCTCCAAAGCCCACATCAGGTCAGCAAAAGGTATCCCACGGGGCTGGTACGAAGGTAACCTACTACCCATCCACGAGCCCAGGAGCCTGGTACCCTCAGCGACAGTCGGCGATGGGCCGTCCGACCTCAGACGAACGGGGTTCCCTGTAAAGGTCAAACCCGTCAAAGCTGTGTAGTCCTCAGGAGTGATCGTCATCTCGCCCCAAGGAAAATGGAAGGTGTTGGTGGTATCCCACCACCACCTCATGAACGACCGCAGAAAGGACAGGGAGATGTTGAGCCGCAGTATCTCCCAGAAGGTCTCAACCACCGGAAACAGTGAGCTCGCCCTCACCAAGGCCTGGCCGTCCGAGCTCAGATAGCTAAAAACGGTCTCACTCGTCGCGGCGCCATAGCCGCGAACCGTAGTCTCTCTCCTCGCGTGAAGGCGGGAAGTCACATGGTGCTCTAGGTCGTAGTGCAGATCACGACCATCGTAAAGCTCAGGGCCCACCCATAGGGGACCCAGGCCAGTCGACTGACGCGTCATGCCACGCTCCTCGTGGCCGCCAGGAGGGGGTAACGACTCGTCAGACATGCTGATCAACAATACAACAAGGCATTATACCTTTGACAAAATCGGCACTCATACCGATCCCTAAAAAAGAGTGCATTTCACTCATGAAATAGGAGTCATACAATTTTTGTTCCCTAAAAAACATGATACTAAGTTCATACTTAGCAAAATTCCCTAAGTAAAAATTAACTCCAGAAAAATCAAAATTCTCCCATAATTTGTCATTCATGAATTATGAGGAACGCAAGCAATATACCAAGAACACCTACATTATAAGAAAATACTAGATTCGTAGGTATACTTGGGGGTAGCATGAAAATGCCCAAATTCAACAAAAATCAACATTCTTGCAAAAATTAACATGCGCAAACTAATTAACATGTTATGTGGAACATTTCCAACTATCTAATTGAAGAAAAGGGGCATAAAATCAAAAACCCCCAAATCAATTTCATGCACAAAAATACTTGACAAAATACTGAAATTGACAAAAAAGCTCGAAATTATTGAAAATTACTTACATTGGGAAGGTTAGGAAGTGATTTGGAGTAGAACTCGTGAAGAAAAGTGAAAGAAACGAGCAAAGATCAGTAGAGAGAAGTGGAGAGCTTGAGCGAAAATGGCGGAAATGGGAAAGGAAGGAGACGGTCCGCGAATTTAAAGACCAGCCCCCCTTTTCGCATTTTCAACGCCCAGCTCTGGACGTTAGAAATTCTCGCGTCCAGGCCTGGGCGCTGAAAATGCTTCCCAGACAGCGAATATTCGCTGTCGGGCACGCGTACTCCCCTATTTTGTGTAAAGATATCCGTTATCTTATTTCTATCCCAAAAAAAGAAAAAACGGTATTTTGAAAAAATAATAATAAATAAAAAATAATAAAATAAAATATCGTTAAACAAAAATATACACAGTGTGGACCACTTATAGGACACATCTAATCAGGAAATATTACGACCCACCAACAGGTTGTAATCACAAAAGCCCTTCTACATAGGCAAAATAAGAAATTCAAAATGGGCTCGCCCACCCTCAGCGGGCGGGGTCTGCGTCACTAGCCGCGCAGGTCCTTAGTTTTCGAAAGAAATAAAATCTTCAAATTTAAAATAGGCTCTCCATCTCCAGCCGGCGGGGTCTACAGCGCAAACCACGTAGGTCCTTATTTTCAAAAAAAACAAAATAAAAATTTCAAAACAGATTCGTCCACTTCTATCGGATGGGGTGTCCACCCTCAGCGGACAAGGTTCGCCACCTTCAGCGGGCGGGGTCTACGTCACAAACCGCGTAGGTCCTTATTTTCAAAAATTTCAAAACAGATTCGTCCACTTCTATCGGACGGGGTGTCCACCCTCAGCGGAAAAGGTTCGCCACCTTCAGCGGGCGGGGTCTACGTCACAAACCGCGTAGGTCCTTATTTTCAAAAACATCAAATAGATTCGTCCACTTCTATCGGACGGAGGGTCCCCCTCAGAGGACAGGCTCGCCCACCTTCAGCGGGCGGGGTCTGCGTCACTAACAGCGCAGGTCCTTAGTCGCTGCAGCGATAACTTTTACTGGATTTTCCTTCGTTTTACTTCCTATAAAAACAAGGGTACTGGATTTTCCTTCGTTTTACATCCTATAAAAACAAGGGGGTTTTCTCGTTTAGCCAGCCCTGAAAATGAGAATCTTTAAAAACGTTTTACCTCGTGATTGGGCTTGGCCAGGCCCAATTACACTTTACAGCTTTAATTTCGAAAACATCTGTAGTTACTCCCAATGACAAAGTGAGGGAGTTTCTACGCATCTTTAGTTCCTTCCAATGACAAAGTGAGGAAGTTTCTATACTATCAGTTGACAAATCCCAATGACACGTGAGGGATATGTCGACACTTCAAGTGATGACCCTTAAGTCAAATGTTATCACTCGGGGGCTCGTGAGACCCTTAGCAAAACAGGTCACATACACCATGGCTTGTGTGATGCACTCCGTCTAATACTTTGACCATCGTCTTACTCCAAGACTCAGTCAAAGTGGGGGCTAACTGTAGACACCTACTTTTGTCCCCATTCCCGCAAGGGAAAGGTTCGATGATGAAAGCATAAAAATTCCACTTGACAACGCATCTCCTATAAAATAAACGAATCTCGATTCCCCATTTCGTTTTACCCGAAGCCTGCTATTTATGGAAACTGTTAGGTTATGATACATATGACATTACATAGATCATGCGGAAACAACCATTAACCCAGGACAACATATTATTTACACATAATCATATAGCATAATTTAGATGCATACTCTTTGTTGCGTGCCCTCCCTAGCTGCGCCCGAACCGAACAAGAACAAGTCTTTAGGACTCCAAGTGTCGTCCCTCCGTAGATAGTCCACAGCACGTCCGGATCCGCCTTAAGATTGACCAACTAGAATCGCCCTTAAGGTACTAGAAAATTTCGGCACTTTTATGAGCAAGATGTGTGTTTTAATTTTCTCTCAAAAAAAACTCACTTTTGAATACTTTGAAACTTCTTATAAATTGTGAGCCCTAGCCTCATATTTATAGGGGTATGGAAAAGGAATCGAAATCCTATTCAGATACAAATTAATTAAACCTAGAATCCTACAAGAACTCTAATTTAATTAAATTATCAAATAGAATTAGGAATTTAATCATTAACCGAACTCTGCATGTTTTAGGAAACGTGCACGAACACAAACACTTGCACACACACGCACGGCTGCCACGATGGGCCCCATGCGTGCGCGCGAGCAGCAGCCCACGCAGCGCCCGCGCGCGCGGCGCGCTGCGCGTGCTGTGCGCGCTGTGCGCGCTGCGCAGCCTGCTGGGCCTGGCCTTGCGCTGGGCCTGGCGTGGCTGTTTGTGCGGCGCGCTTGGCTTGCTGGGCGATGGCCTGGCTTCGTGCTGGGCCTCGTCCGGCAGGCCTCGTCCGATGCTTATTCGTACGATGCGCTTCCGATTAAATTTTCCGATTCCGGAATTCATTTCCGATACGAACAATATTTAATATTTCCGATTCCGGAATTAATTTCCGTTTCGAACAAATATTTAATATTTCCGTTTCCGGAATTATTTTTCGATTCCGGTAATATTTCCGATTCTGACAATATTTCCGTTTCCGGCAATATTTCCGATTCTGGCAATATTTCCATTTCCGATAATATTTTCCGATACGTACCATGTTTCCGTTTCCGGCAACATCTACGACTTGGATAATATTTATATTTCCGATACGATCCATATTTCCGTTTCCGGCAATATCATCGTTTCCGGAGTATTCATTTCTTGCCTGTGACGATCTTAGCTCCCACTGAAACCAAGATCCGTCGCTTCCGAATATTCATAGATGGAGTATTTAATGCCATTAAATACTTGATCCGTTTACGTACTATTTGTGTGACCCTACGGGTTCAGTCAAGAGTAAGCTGTGGATTAATATCATTAATTCAACTTGAACTGAAGCGGCCTCTAGCTAGGCATTCAGCTCACTTGATCTCACTGAATTATTAACTTGTTAATTAATACTGAACCGCATTTATTAGACTTTAACATAGAATGCATACTTGGACCAAGGGCATTATTTCCTTCAGTCTCCCACTTGTCCTTAGGGACAAGTGTGCATTTCCTAATTCCTTTGTCGCTCGATGCTTGCTCTTGAACATAAGGTAAGAGTTGTCATCCTTATTACGTCCAGAGGTGTTCCTCGGTTTCAGAGTTCAACTGATCAAATAAACAGATAATCATAGCCTATGATTCATCCGAGCACGGCCATGCATTTCACAGTTTCTAGCTCTCCGAGTGGCCTTGTACAACTTTTAAGCATCTCATCCCGATTTATGGGAGGACAATCCCAATCTTGCGATCTTGAGATTAGACTTCGTTTGATAGGTGATTACCTGAGCGTTGCCTTTATAGCCTCCTTTTACGGTGCGACGGTTGGTCAACGTCAAAGCAACCAGTTCTCAAACAAGTAATCTCAAATCACTCAGGAATTGAGGATTTAGTGTCTAATAATTTAATGAAATTTACTTATGACAGATTTTCATCTCTTACAGTAAAGTTTCATAGGTCTTGTCCGATACTAGTCTTCCCAAAGTAAGTATCTATGCAAATGATTATGACATTGCCATGTCCACATAGTTCAAGAAACAGAACTACTAGTCATCTTGCATTCTAATCGTCTAACGTTTTCTATGCGTCCAATTTTATAGAAAACTCTGATTAGGGACCATTTTCAACCTTTGACATTCAAGTTCACTTGATAGACATTTCTTAGTCACAGGACTGGTCCTGACAGTCTATCTTGAATATATCGTCAAATTGAAGGGACTCATCATTTAATAAACCACAAATTAAATGGAAAAATGAATTCATTTCATTTATTGTGAATGATTAACCAATAATGTTTTACAAAGATTTAAACTCTAAAACTTTAAAACATTAAACAGAGACATCAAAGCCATTCTCCAATATGCTTGATTCCCATAGCTGCAGTGTGCGAGTTGTGCTTCGCCTGCGGCAGAGGTTTAGTTAATGGATCTGATATGTTGTCATCAGTTCCAATTTTGCTTATCTCGACTTCTTTTCTTTCAACGAACTCTCGTAGAAGGTGAAATCTACGAAGTACATGCTTGACTCTCTGGTGGTGTCTAGGCTCTTTTGCCTGTGCAATAGCTCCGTTATTATCACAATACAGGGCTATTGGTCCTTTAATGGAGGGGACTACACCAAGTTCTCCTATGAACTTCCTTAGCCATATAGCTTCCTTTGCTGCTTCATGTGCAGCAATGTACTCCGCTTCAGTTGTAGAATCCGCAATTGTGCTTTGCTTAGCACTTTTCCAGCTTACTGCTCCTCCGTTGAGGCAGAAGACAAACCCAGACTGTGATCTAAAATCATCTTTGTCGGTTTGGAAACTTGCGTCCGTATAGCCTTTAACAATTAATTCATCATCTCCACCATAGACCAGGAAGTCATCTTTGTGCCTTTTCAGGTACTTCAGAATATTCTTGGCAGCAGTCCAATGCGCCTCTCCTGGGTCTGACTGGTATCTTCTCGTAGCACTGAGTGCGTACGCAACATCTGGGCGTGTACATATCATAGCATACATTATTGAACCAATCAATGATGCATATGGAATCCCATTCATTCGTCTACGCTCATCAAGTGTTTTTGGGCACTGAGTCTTGCTTAGAGTCATTCCATGAGACATGGGTAGGTAGCCTCGCTTGGAGTCCGCCATCTTGAACCTATCAAGCACCTTATTGATATAAGTGCTTTGACTAAGTCCAATCATCTTTTTAGATCTATCTCTGTAAATCTTGATGCCCAATATGTACTGTGCTTCTCCTAGATCCTTCATCGAAAAACATTTCCCAAGCCAAATCTTGACAGAGTTCAACATAGGAATGTCATTTCCGATAAGCAATATGTCGTCGACATATAATACTAGGAAAGCAATTTTGCTCCCACTGACCTTCTTGTATACACAAGATTCGTCCGCGTTCTTGATGAAACCAAAGTCACTGACTGCTTCATCAAAACGTATATTCCAGCTCCTGGATGCCTGCTTCAATCCGTAGATTGACTTCTTTAGCTTGCATACCTTTTTAGCATTCTTTGGATCCTCAAAACCTTCAGGCTGTGTCATAAACACAGTTTCTGTTAAAACGCCGTTTAAGAAAGCAGTTTTGACATCCATCTGCCATATTTCGTAATCGTAATATGCAGCGATTGCTAACATTATTCGAATAGACTTTAGCATTGCAACTGGTGAAAAGGTTTCATCGTAATCCACACCGTGGACTTGCCTGTAACCTTTTGCGACCAATCTAGCTTTGAAAACTTCAAGTTTCCCATCCTTGTCCTTTTTCAGTTTGAAAACCCATTTGCTTCCAATGGCTTGGTAGCCATCTAGCAAATCGACCAAATCCCATACTTGGTTTTCAGACATGGAGTCTAATTCAGATTGCATGGCTTCTTGCCACTGCTTGGAGCTAGGGCTCGTCATAGCTTGCTTGTAAGTCGCAGGTTCATCACTTTCAAGTAATAGAACGTCATAGCTCTCGTTCGTCAAAATACCTAAGTACCTTTCCGGTTGAGATCTATGTCTTTGCGATCTACGCGGGGTAACATTTCTAGATTGACCATGATTCTCACCAGATTCTTCTAAAGATCTCTGAGTTTCATCCTGAATGTCATCTTGAGCATTCTCTAGAGTTTGTTGTTCGACTCGAATTTCTTCGAGGTCTACTTTTCTCCCACTTGTCATTTTGGAAATGTGATCCTTCTCCAAAAAGACACCATCTCGAGCAACAAACACTTTGTTCTCAGATGTATTGTAGAAGTAATACCCCTTTGTTTCCTTTGGATAGCCCACAAGGATACATTTGTCAGATTTTGGATGAAGTTTGTCTGAAATTAATCGTTTGACGTATACTTCACATCCCCAAATCTTAAGAAAAGACACATTTGGAGGCTTTCCAAACCATAATTCGTATGGAGTCTTTTCGACAGCTTTAGACGGAGCTCTATTTATAGTGAGTGCAGCTGTATTTAGTGCATGTCCCCAAAATTCTAATGGAAGTTCGGCCTGACCCATCATTGACCTGACCATGTCTAGCAAGGTTCTGTTCCTCCGTTCTGACACACCGTTCCATTGTGGTGTTCCAGGAGGAGTCAATTCTGATAGAATTCCACATTCTTTCAGATGGTCATCAAATTCATAGCTAAGATATTCACCGCCTCTATCAGACCGCAGTGCCTTAATCTTCTTGCCTAATTGATTCTCTACTTCACTCTGAAATTCCTTGAATTTGTCAAAGGATTCAGACTTATGCTTCATTAGGTAGACATAACCATACCTACTGAAGTCATCAGTGAAAGTGATAAAGTAGCTGAAACCACCTCTAGCATTTGTACTCATTGGTCCACATACATCTGTATGGATTAAACCCAATAGTTCATTTGCTCTTTCTCCAACTTTAGAGAAAGGTTGCTTTGTCATTTTGCCAAGTAAACATGATTCGCATTTACCATAATCCTCTAAGTCAAATGGCTCTAGAATTCCTTCCTTTTGAAGTCTTTCTAAGCGTTTCAAGTTTATATGACCTAATCGACAATGCCACAGATAGGTGAGATCTGAATCATCCTTTTTGGCCTTTTTGGTATTTATGTTATATACTTGTTTGTCGTGATCTAATAAATAAAGTCCATTGACTAATCTAGCAGATCCATAAAACATCTCTTTAAAATAAAACGAACAACTATTGTCTTTTATTAAAAAGGAAAATCCCTTAGCATCTAAGCAAGAAACTGAAATGATGTTTTTAGTAAGACTTGGAACATGGAAACATTCTTCCAGTTCCAAAACTAGCCCGGAGGGCATCGACAAATAGTAAGTTCCTACGGCTAATGCAGCAATCCGTGCTCCATTTCCCACTCGTAGGTTGACTTCACCCTTGCTTAACTTTCTACTTCTTCTTAGTCCCTGTGGATTGGAACATAAGTGTGAGCCACAACCTGTATCTAATACCCAAGAAGTTGAATTAGCAAGTATACAGTCTATAACGAAAATACCTGAAGATGGAACGACTGTTCCGTTCTTCTGATCTTCCTTTAGCTTCAAGCAATCTCTCTTCCAATGCCCCTTCTTCTTGCAGTAGAAGCATTCGGATTCAGAAGTGGGTTGACTGACCTTCCTCTTTGCAGATTTGGCGCCAGTTTGCTTAGTTGGGCTGGCCTTGTTGCCAACTTTCTTAGCATTCCTCTTCTTTCCAGATTTCTTGAACTTGCCCCCACGCACCATAAGCACATCCTGCTTATCACTTTTGAGCGTCTTTTCAGCGGTCTTCAGCATACCGTGAAGCTCAGTGAGCGTTTTGTCCAGACTATTCATACTGTAGTTCAGTTTGAACTGATCATACCCGCTATGAAGAGAATGTAGGATGGTGTCTATAGCCATTTCCTGAGAAAATTGCTGATCCAGCCGACTCATATTCTCAATGAGTCCAATCATTTTGAGAACATGTGGACTTACGGGCTCGCCTTTCTTAAGCTTGGTCTCAAGAATTTGCCTATGAGTCTCAAGAATTTACTATTCACATGGTCAATGTTTAAAATCTTTGACCGTAATTAATAGTATAATTAAAAGTAAAAATATTAACTTGTGAGATATCATTGGATTCGTTTTAATATAAAATTTCTAAATATACATTTTTTATAATTTTTACTAATGCGAAATTATATCTATTAATGGTCAAAGTAGTGCATTGGAAACCGCGCATAATGGAAAAGTGAGGAACATTATGGAACGGAGGGAGTATTTATTATTTATTATTTATTATTTATTATTTATTATTTATTATTTATTATTTATTATTTATTTTTTATTATTTATTATTTATTATTTATTATTTATTATTTATTATTTATTATTTATTATTTATTATTTATTATTTATTATTTATTATTTATTATTTATTATTTATTATTTATTATTTATTATTTATTATTTATTATTTATTATTTATTATTTATTATTTATTATTTATTATTTATTATTTATTATTTATTATTTATTATTTATTATTTATTATTTATTATTTATTATTTATTATTTATTATTTATTATTTATTATTTATTATTTATTATTTATTATTTATTATTTATTATTTATTTCGGTAATATATTATGTTAAGTTAAGTTCAGTTCAGCTCAGTTCAGTTCAGGAGCATTTAGTTCAGTTCAGTTCATTTCAGTTTAGTTTAGTTCAGTTCAGTTCAGTTCAATTCAGTTTAGTTCAGTTCAGCTCTAAAGAACAGGGCCTTTCTTCCCAATTATAAATAATCCTAGTGATTGTTACATAACATAATATTACTAGCTTTTTAATTAACATCCTAAGTAAACTAGGAAACTATATAATACAAGAGACATAAAACAAGCAAACTATAATCTGCCAAATTATATTATTGTTAACTTTGCATTAGTAATTGTCCAATGTTGTTCCTCGCATTACACCACTAATAAACAAAGCCAAATGTTCGGGCCCCCTTGTGGGACCCACTTTCTACACAAATTACCAAGATACCCTTTTAGGGGAAATTACTGAAAATACCCTCAAACACAAACCTCTTGATGGGCTCAGACCAGAAGTTAGGGGCCCATATCTCAGCCCCCTACAGGCCCAAGATTCCATACCCCTACACTTGCCTATATTTACTAATAATGTCATCCTGCATTACTATAAATATGCTTCACCTAATCATTACTCAGGTATGCAATTATTCCTACACTGACTCTCTCACTACTTTCTCTCTCTATAAGAACTGACTTGAGCGTCGGATAGGGTTTTCTCGGGAACCCCCCCGAGCCAGTTTACGTTTGCCATTTTTGTAGGACAAAACACAATCGATTGGAGGAAAACGACAGCCTGGTTGAAGAGGCTTCCCCTATTTTCACACTTAGCATTTTCTTCGCAGAAACAGTTGGCGCCGTCTGTGGGGAAGTCAACTACAAGCCATGGTTAACACTCGACGAACCAGGCAACACTCCTCCTCTCATCGATCAGAGTCACATCCCAATTACGTGTTGATGCCTACTTCGAGGAACGGAGATGATCACGACGGTGATCAGGACCATGAGAATCAACAGCCCCATGTCGAGGGTCACCCTGAGAACTTGGTCACCCGAAAGGATCTAGAGTATTTGGCTGCTCAAGTCAATGAGGCTATCCACGACCTCCAAGGAATGGGAGAAGGACCTTCAAGGAAACATCCAAACCACCCTACCAGCTCAAAGGTGAGCACAACATCTCATACCATCCACAGGGTACATCCCCGAAGTGTGAAGGACAGGCTAGGTGACAGGGGTGGGGCACAGCCTCGCCCTCGCCAATCAAGAGCCAGCCAAGATGCACGCCGGGTAATTGAAGATCGACAACTGCACACAGGAGACCTTGATGCTCGAGACCTCTTGCACATAAGACGCCTCGAACAAGCCAGAGAAGCCATCATGAATGATAGGATCACCCGAGGTCTATCCCCCTCTAGTGCTAAGACTACGGCCTCCGCACGAGACCACCCCACTCCTTCAAGACAAGTCAGACCGATCGAGGTCAGCTCTCGAAGGACATCTCTCAGGAGGCACTCACCTTCTCCTATCTGGAGATGTCACTCACCCTCTAGCCGGGCTAGAGGTCGTTCCCCCAGGACAAGGGTTTCACCCCTCGATCAACAGCCAGGGGCTCATTCATCTTCTCATCGCCCAAGGCATCACTCACCCTCAAGAATAGGAAGGATCCCTCCACGCCGTGAGCGAACATACTCGCCTCTCCCAGAGAGTAGAGGTAGGCATACCTCCCCAAGAGGAAGATGGGACTCCCCTCCACCAAGAACTGATAAGCACATACATACCTCGTCATTGCAAGAGACTCTCACTCCCTTCTCCCAAGAAATAATGAACACCCCCCGCCGAGACAAAGTGAAGGTCCCTATCATCGAGCCTTTCGATGGAACTACGGATCCAGAAGAACACATGGCCGCCTATGCGGCTCAAATGAACGTTCAGACTGGATGCGGAGCTACTTGGTGCAAGTACTTTCCAACCACCTTGAAGGGTCTTGCCCTTATATGGTTCAACAAGCACGTACCAAAGGGAAGCATCAAGAGCTACAGTGAGCTTGAAAAGGTTTTCATCAGCCAATTCGCGGCGGGTCGGAGGCACCAAAGGACAAGTGTCAACTTAATGGCAGTCAGACAGGGAGAGACAGAGACCCTTCGCAATTATATTAAGAGATTCAATGAAGAAGTCCTAAAGATACACAATCTCAAGGACGAAACCAAGTTCGCAGCCCTCTTGGCAGGTCTTCAGCCAGATGACTTCAAGTTTGAATTGGTCAAGTCCGGGGTGTCCAACCTCGAGGAAGCAATGGAGAAGGCCCAAATGCACATTCAAGCCACAGATATTTGTAAGATCAATTGGGGTGGTGAGAGTGGAACAAGGCAAAAACAAAAGCCAAGACCTAACGGCAGCCACGACCAAACTCAGCCCTCCCTCAAAAAATCGGTTATGGTTGATGACCATGGTGAGGATCCGAGGTACAACCGCAATAGGCGGGAGATTTACTTTGATCTCAAAGGAAAAGACATCCTCCCTAAGCCACCTGCAATCTGTACGCCCGAAGCAAAGCGAGGCAAGTCACTTTGGTGTGAGTTTCACCACGAGTGCGAGCACACCACAAAGAACTATAGGGAGTTGAAAAGGGCACTGGATCACTTGGCTGACAAGGGCAAGCTGAATAATTACTTAAGGAAGAATCCCCCAAAAGCAAAAGCCAAAGAAAAGGAGTCTCTTAGTGATGATACGGGAGACTACATTGGAGTGATAGCCGGAGGCTTGGCAACAGGCGGGTCTGTGAGCAAGGCGAAGGATAGCTTGTGGGCACTGGAACATCAAGTCCTAAAAGTGGCATCGGCTTCTCAAACAGCCCCGGTGATGACATTTGGTGGGAACACTAGTCATCCAATTCAAGAGTCCCATGACGATCCGCTAGTCATCGAGATGAAAGTCGCTAACTCAACGGTAGGGCGAGTGTTAGTGGATAGTGGATCATCCGCCGACATCATTACTCTAAAGTGTCTAGAAGGGCTCAAGTATTCCAAAGATGATCTGAAAACCATCTCCCAGCCACTCATTGGATTTGGAGGTCAAGGCGTCCATCCTCAAGGCACCATCAAGCTACCTGTCAGGTTGGGTCCTAAAAACAAGGGAAGACGGTTGTTGGTAGACTTTCTTGTCGTGGACATCTCCCTGCCATACAACATCATCTTAGGCCGACCTCTACTAAGCAAAATAAAAGCCGCAATCTCGGTGTACCAACTTCTCATGCAGTTTGAGTTGGAAGATGGCTCCGTGGGAAAAGTCTTTGGGGATCAACAAGTGGGCAGGCGATGCTATGTTAACAGCCTCAAGAGAGGGACAAGTACCCCCCATCCACTGGCCAAGAAAGCCAAGCCAGAAGGGACTCGAAACTCCTGAAGGCAAGCCCCTCCCTCGCCCATGGAACACCGACAACCTTAGAAGGTTTTATGCTCAATCTCCTAAGAATTTCTCCCTTTCTCAAAAGTACTTAGCTTTATAGCTCACATCCATAGTTTTCAATGATGAAAGTGGGGGTAAGATACATGTAAGCCCGCCATAGGCTAAATAACATCTCATCATTGTAAACAAAGCTTTATATCTTCAAGGCAATAGTAAAGAGCTCGACCAGTAATATTACTTAGCAAATTTTGTTTCTAGAATGTTGTAAGTAGAAGCCAAACATTGGCCATGCAAGCGCAACACACGTCAAAAGGAAAAGACAAGCCAAGTTCAAGCACATGAAGTCATACTTAGTGAAATAATCTAAGTCATTTCTGGTGCTTCATCGTTCGCCTAATCATGGGGCTCATTAGTCCTTTTGAAGAACAACAGCCCATTCCCATACTTAGCAAAATAATCTAAGTCATTTTCAAGAATGGCGCGTCATCGTTCGCCCAAGCATGGGGCTCATTAGCTCCTTTGGAAAACAACAGCCCATTCCCATACTTAGCAAAATAATCTAAGTCATTTTCAAGAATGGCGCATCATCGTTCGCCCAAGCATGGGGCTCATTAGTCCCTTTGGAGAACAGCAGCCCATTCCCATACTTAGCAAAATAATCTAAGTCATTTTCAAGAATGGCGCATCATCGTTCGCCCAAGCATGGGGCTCATTAGCTCCTTTGGAGAACAACAGCCCATTCCCATACTTAGCAAAATAATCTAAGTCATTTTCAAGAATGGCGCATCATCGTTCGCCCAAGCATGGGGCTCATTAGTCCCTTTGGAGAACAGCAGCCCATTCCATGCTTAGCAAAATAATCTAAGTCATTTTCAAGAATGGTGCATCATCGTTCGCCCAAACATGGGGCTCATTAGCCCCTTTGGAGAACAGAAGCCCATTCCCATACTTAGCAAAATAATCTAAGTCATTTTCAAGAATGGCGCATCGTCGTTCGTCCAAGCATGGGGCTCATTAGCTCCTTTGGAGAACAACAACTCATTCCCATACTTATCAAAATTTATCTAAGTCATGTGCGGAAAGTAGAAGCCATGGCACCGTCATGTGTATGACAAGTAGAAGCAGAAGCCATGGCACAATCATGTGCGGCGAGTAAAAGCCACGACACCATCATGTGCGGAAAAGAGAAGCCATGGCACCATAAGTATAAGCCTTGGCACCATCATGTGCGGCAAGTAGAAGCCATGGCACCATAAGTAGAAGCCATGGCACCATCATGTGCGGCGAGTAAAAGCCACGACACCATCATGTGCGGCAAGGAGAAGCCATGGCACCATAAGTAGAAGCCTTGGCACCATCATGTGCGGCAAGTAGAAGCCATGACACCTTAAGTAAAAGCCACGACACCATCATGTGCGACAAAGAGAAGCCATGGCACCATAAGTAGAAGCCTTGACACCATCATGTGCGGAAAGTAGAAGCCATGGCACCATTATGTGCGACTCTCTCTCACGCACCGCACCCGACATCGGGCGACAAAACAACAGCCACGCCAAGAGAAAGCATCAGCCATCATCCTACCCACGTACATACGGCAAAAAAAAAAAAAAAAAAAAAAACAGCAGCAGCCACGCCCGGAGGAAGGAGCAGCCACGCCATGTTCAGCCTTCCCTAAAAATAAAAAAAATAAAAAAACAGCAGCAGCCACGCCCGGAGGAAGGAGCAGCCACGCCATGTTCAGCCTTTCCTACGCAAAAAACAAAAAAACAAAACAGCAGCAGCCACGCCCGGAGGAAGGAGCAGCCACGCCATGTTCAGCCTTCCCTACGAAAAAAGAAATAATAATAATAAAAAAAAAAACGCCCGGAGTAAAGAGCAGCCACGCCAGGCAAGACATGGGGCTTGGCACGCTCTCGTGCACAACGACGCCACACACGCTCGACCATACCCGCTCATCCACAAGTCGGCACCTCTTGTCCAGATGCACAGCACATGTTGAGGCCCCTTATTTAGAAAAACCTAAGTTCCTTAAGGCTTGGGCCAAGTCGGGAAGTGGCTAGCGCACCGAGCAAAAACAACCGCCATGACAAGCTCACTCACGATCGCGCACACCACCGAAAGCAACAGCCAAGCCACGCGTGGTGCCACTAGAGCAGCCATGGTGACTTCTGGGTTCCCCACCTTGCACGCTCCCACGAAAGCAGCCACGCCCGCTCCTTGAAAAAACGAAGAGCAGCCACGCCCTGCCTAAGCTCGCCCGCATCTCGCCAATCCCCAACGCTCTACCTGCGGCCGAAGGCAACACAACAGCCACGCCCACATGGGTGTTGGGCCCACCTATACCTCTCTCAGCACAAATTTGAAGCAACCGCCTAATGTGGAATGTCTCAACTAGGCATGACCTTCGCCAAGCTCACAAACATTGCTAGCCAGCCGGGCAAGCAACCCATGTATACGTAACAAAAGCCGGAGGGCTGAGTTCATTCCGCCAAACTCCCGAGTCTTTGACCAGAACTCGCAAATTTGGCGTGGGGCTAATGTTCGGGCCCCCCTGTGGGACCCACTTTCTACACAAATTACCAAGATACCCTTTCAGGGGAAATTACTGAAAATACCCTCAAACACAAACCTCTTGATGGGCTCATACCAGAAGTTAGGGGCCCATATCTCAGCCCCCTACAGGCCCAAGATTCCATACCCCTACACTTGCCTATATTTACTAATAATGCCATCCTGCATTACTATAAATATGCTTCACCTAATCATTACTCAGGTAGGCAATTATTCCTACACTGACTCTCTCACTACTTTCTCTCTCTACAAGAACTGACTTGAGCGTCGGAGAGGGTTTTCTCGGGAACCCTCCGAGCCAGTTTACGTTTGCCGTTTTTGTAGGACAAAACACAATCGATTAGAGGAAAACGACAGCCTGGTTGAAGAGGCTTCCCCTATTTTCACACTTAGCATTTTCTTCGCAAAAACACCAAACTTTCCTTGTTTGATGTTTTGACGTGTTTCGAGTTCCGACTCCAAACTTCAACTTGAGTCTTGGTCGGATTAACTAACTTATGTTTATTTCCTAACCAGCCATGTGACACCGTGTATTTTTTTTAGAAACTAAGTATAATGTCTTTAAGTTTAGACATCACATAAGTTTTTCAAACCAAAATTACAATCAATGTCATGACTCGTTACATAGGTCATAGACTCATAGGATGATCAACTTACAAAAAGTGAGATTATTATGAAAAGACCAAAACACTTACGATAACAAATTAATTAAAGTGGGTCCTTAGTCCTTAGTCTTTTATAAACAAAGCCCAACTAGAAATTAGCAATCGCCAACCTGGATAATGGCCATACCAGAACGGCCCACCATGGATCACAAAAGTCAATATTTGTATATTATCTTATATGTCAATTTGTCGATAGAAAATGCTGGTCAAGTTTGACAGCCTTATTGCCCTTATTGTTTGTTTAATTTCGACTTTTTTAATTTAATTTGGCCGGTCAGCTCGTAACGTGTAAAACAAGGGACACTCTGTGGACTTTGGTTGTTACTTGTTACCCCCCAAATCATTTTATATAAAAAATTATTGAAATAAAATGGGATATTAAGAAGTCAAAATTATGTAATCAACTCCTACTATGACCTCAAAATTAGGGTGGAATTTTTTGGTTGAACTCGAAATTGATTCTTGCTAAATCTTGACAAACAGTTTAATTGAAATTTCCATCTCATGCACTCCTTTGACATTGGGAGTAACGAATACGTAATCTGTAAGTGATTTCGGTCAATAAAATGAGTAGATAATTAATTTTCTAAATTATGTGTATCTTTTACCAAATTAGCTAATTTGATAATTGTACTTATCAAAATAGTTATTTTTTAATTTTAATTCCCAAACAAGCCATAACTTTGACTTTTAATAAAAAACCAATGAAAAGGTTTTGGTTTGGGTTTGTTTTTTAATTGTGAACCGGTTTGGTTTCGGATATTTTTTAATGATGATTGGTTTGAAGTTATTTTTGCTTTGGGTTTGCAATTTTTATACGAAGTATATTTTTTTGGGTTCTTACGGTCATTGCTACTAAGGAGTCCTATTAGTTGACTATCGGCATTCCTAAACCCTACTGTTTTCACTGAACATTCCAAGAGGAAAATTGACAAGTATGTAATTTTTTTTAATTTTTTTTACAGAGCCCCATTTTCATGCATATCTGAGGCTCAATATTATTCAACTGTATTTCTCGATTTTGATTAGTTATCGAATCTATTTCTTGCTACAAATTATATAAAGCATCCTGACAATTGCTAACCGTGTTTGGAGTCGGCGATTTTTTTTAATATTATTTCTCTTCTATTTGGGACTGATTTAAATTCTGAAAATTGACTCACTTATATTTTTACTGCCATTACAAAAATCACTGGACTTTACGCTTGTTCTTGCGAATTAATCTACTATATGTTAGAAGAAAGCCAGCTCCGTCTGTCACTGTCAAAGTACATTCTAATGTTTGTAATGTATTTATTTTTTAAGTACTCCATAATATACTCGCACGTCCTTTTTTCTTTAAATGTTCTGTAGTTTGTGTTTTACGTTCTGTAGTATCAAAATATATGGTTCATTAAAAAAAAATGAACTCAAAAATAAAAATCATTACTTGCTTGTCGCTTGTAGTGGGGTAAAAAAAAATCAAACCAAATCGGTTCATTATAAATAAATAAAAAACCAAACCGGTTTAATGATTGTTGACTCAAAGTCAAAAATAGTCATTTTGATAAATATATTTTAGCTAGTTTGAGAAACAAAATTTTAAAATAGTTATTTTACTAAATAAAATTATCAAAGTAGCTAATTTAGTAAAAGATCCAAATTATTTCATAATTTTTTAATATTAGTTAAGCTTGGAATGAGTTGTTGCCTCGGTCAATGAATCACATCCAAAACAAGTTGTTCAAGTCATGTCTAATTTAGTTAATCCGTACTTTCCTTAAGGCCCCTGTTTAACACATCATAACATATGAACTATGGTTTTCTAATCTTCATCTGATTAATTAGTCAATTAGTTAGTACTTTAAACCACGTACACTTTCTAATACGTATTGTAATTTGTTTGACTAGCTAGCTAATACTCCTATATGAAGTAGACTAGCATGAGTATATAGATTTATACTAGAATCTTGATTAAGAAATACTCGTAAAATATTATTTGCAATAAAAATAAGGTGAAAATAACTATTCCGAAGCGGCAAATGATGGAATTCTAGTAGTGAGTCAGAAAGATAGGACATATTGTTTGCTTTATCGTCATATCATCCAATATTCGAATAAAAAGTAGGTATTGGAATCAACCTATTACATCAAAGTGCTTAAAGTTTTTCCTCAATTCTACTCTACCAATAATATACAATTACAAAGTGTAATGAAAGAATAAATGAAAAACCTAACTATGAATTAAAAGAATAAAAGAATCTTGGTAAGTTTTTACTAATATAATCCTGACTAAGCATTGAAATCATTGTGCTGCTTGCTAGGAGCAGAGGAGCGTTTTGTGCCCTTTGGAAGGGAAGCAAGTACCAATGACCTGAACTTCTCTTCAGCAATGCCGCCACTCGGTCGATGCACGGAGGACGGCCCAAAAAGTCTGACCGGAAAAGCAAGGTTGAGGCCGGGGACGGAGGCGGTGGCAACCAACACATTATGATGATCATCTCCATTGTTAAGGACAAACCCTTTTAAGAGCCTTGCATGGCAAGTAGAACTAGTAATAACCAATAATACTACAAGTAATGATAACATAAACAACCCTTTTGATGCCATTTTATTGTATGTAAAGTTTGTTTTAGAGTAAGAAAGAATAATAATGGAATTTTATATATGAAGAATGAGATATGAATTTGAATAAAGGAAGTTTAAGAGAATATATATAAGGAAATCTAAATGGGGGTGGTTGAGGTGTGGGATGAAAGAGAATAGTATGCATGGTCTTTTGTGAACAAAAAGTAAAAGTTGGACTTTTTGTGAAAGTTCGTTGAAAGTGGGGTTATACAATAGTGTGTGTTGTTGTAACCGTGTTTTTGGCTTCGTTTTAAAGGAGACTTTTTCTATGTATGACTAATATGAGTGTATGAGCATGTTTAGTGGTGTCCGTGTCGCACTTTGGTGTGGTTGGGGGACTCGGATTTGGGTCATCAATACGTGTCGGTGCTAACACCTATACGTTAATGGGCCTTCTGAAGTCATCAATGGTGTCACTTTGGGCTTCTATTTTGTGAATGCGATATACTTTCGTGTGATTGTTCATAGTTTCATACGGTTCATAGTCGAGTAAACTGTACTGAAGGTCCCTAAACTTTGCAAAAAGGAGCAGTTAGGTCCTTCAAGTTTCAAAAGGAGCATTTAGGTCCCTCAAAATGGATGGAAAACGCTGCTTTTTGTTTTCCGTCACTAACGTCCGTTAAAATGCATTTAATAATATTAAAAATTATTAAAATAAAAGGAGAATTAATATACACGTAGATTAATGATTGAAAACAGATAATTTTGATGAAAATAAGCGTTTTCCAATCACTTAGCCTTTTCAACTTACTTTTTCAATGTGTACACGTGGAAACCCTTCCAACTTCCCTCGTTTTTTCTGGTTCCTTCCTAATAATGTTTTGGCGGTAATTTTTTACTGTTCCCAACCCTATTTCCCCCCTTTTCACTTCCTATTTATATGGTCCCCCCCATTTTCACTCTCAGTTGTCTTTTTGCCATTTACTCACTCAAACACTTAAGAGAATTAGAAGTTATTACTCTGAGTTTTCTGCAAAAAAATGGGTACTTGCGTATCAAACAAAAGGTCTGCTGATTCCAAGTGGGAAGCTCTCGCCAGGAAGAGAACAAGAACAAGAATATCCAGATGGGACGAAGGTATTTTCATTCAATTTGTCGGTTTTTTCAATAAATGTTTGCAGTTGAGCCATGATAAATTAGGGCTTTTTTGTTAAGTAACTTTTTCCCAAAATTGGTGCATGCATTATCTTGATTGTGGTGTTTTATATGTTAATTTAAACAATCGTGTGCTGATTTCGCATAATTTATCAATTGAAGTTGGAATTAGGGTTTCGTCCGTTTTTACTTTCCAATATTTAATTCGAATTGATGCTTGCATGTTCTTGAAAATGGTGTTTAATATGTTAAATTATACAATTGTTGCCTAACTTGGAATTAATTTAAACTAGATTTTGTAGTAATTAGGGTTAGGGTTTCACTTACTGTTTTTGATTCACTTAAATAAAAAACAGAGTTTGATTAATTCGAATTGATGCTTGCATTTTCTTGAAAATGGTGTTTCTTTAAACTATTGTTTCTTAATTTAGAAGTATTTTAATCTAGATTCCGTATAATAATTAGGGTTTACTTACTGTTTTATTGACTTTGGCCGTTACTTTGACTTTAGGAGCCCATGCTTTAAGGGAGGCACACCCCCTTTGCCATCATCAAGACATTCTAATCACCCAGATCTTCCCCAGGCTGGACTGGGAGGGGCAGTCTGCTGTGCAGAGTGTGTGCAAGCAGTGGCGTCGGTGGGCCAAGCTGCGGTACCGCCTCCCATACCACTACCCTCAAGGATGCTACCGTGCATGGCTGCGTGAGTGGGTCATCATGGACATCATTGACAATGATGGTCGTGACTTCCACGCCTGGTTGGACAAGGACATGACCGTCTACTTTGACGGCTTCCCCCTCCTTTTCAAGGAAGAGGAGGAGTAGCTGGTGGTGGAGGCCATGCAGGGTGGGTGGTGGTGGCGCTGGTGGTGGCCCCTCTTTTGTCAAGCTTTTGTTGATCCAGCTTGTTTATAGCTTTTTTTATTTTTAATTTTCAAGGACAATTACATTACTATTGTCATTGCAATGTTGGTTTTTGTGGAAGGTGACAAATGTTGGTTTTTGGTATTTGTCACTGCTATGACAGTAGTTTATACTTAACCGTAGGCTTCTCCCTCAATAGTGGATTGAGGTTGTAATGTAAGGGTTGAAGCCTACCCTTTTGTAAATTCAAATGGAATGATCATGATGAATGAATGAAGATAACTGTTTCCTTTTGTTATCTCTTGTGTTGTTATTCAAGCTTTCATTTGGTTTGATTTCTTAAAGTTTTGTTCTTTTAATTGATATTGTTTTAACTTTGATCAGATGATGTTGATGATTTGACTTTGAACCCTTGCATATATGTGCATCATGGTGGTGAATGGGTTGTGCAAGGTGATATGGTTTATAGTGGGGGGAGGGTGGATGTCTTTGATTACATCCATGAGAATGCAGATGGCAAATATGTTAAGGAATTAGTGGATAGTTTAGGTTATAATGATATAGAGAAAGTACATTTCTGGGACCCTAGGAAAGAATTCAAGAATGGGGTTAGGTTTTTAGGTTTTGATAGTAGTACTTGTGACCCTTTCTTAGCTTTACTCTTTGAATACAAAAGCATTCATATATACATTGAACATAAAATCAAACCCACCTACAACTTTAACCTAAACAGGAGTGCAGGAGGGGGAGGAGGGAGAGGTAGCTTCCTTGAGTTGTTGAATACTGATGTGGTTGACTTAAATTCTGATTATGTGGAACCACCTTTTACAGTACTCCCACCCAAACAAACTGAAACTCAACCTGAAACTCAACCTGAACCTCATATTCAACCTCAAAATGTGCCTCAACCTGAAATTGATTATGATTCAGAGGGTACAGATGAAGATGATGATGAGTTAGCCACTGCTAGGTCTAAGATATCTGATGATATGAGAAGGGAAAGGCTTATTTTGAGGAGTTAGTAATGCTGAAAAAACTAGCAGAAAGTAAAGTAGAAGGTGGTCTGAATTTGGGGGATGACTTTGATGGATACAGTGACTTAGACAGCCCTAGTGAGTCAGAAGATGAGGATGATGTTGGTTACTTAGTTGCACCACAACACCATAAGAGGGGGAGAGGGAAACAGAAGCAAAACGACACTGAAACTGAAGAGAGGGAAGCCACTTTTTATGTTGGGCAACAGTTTGAGAATCCAAAGACATTTAGGAAAGCAATCATAGATTATTCAATTGATAAAGGAAGAAACATTCCATTTTCTAAAAATGATTCCACTAGGGTTTGTGCAGAGTGTGAGCACAAAGATAAAGGTTGTAAATGGAGAATTTGGGCTTCATGGGAGAGAGGAAGAAGGTCATTTACAGTGAAAACATTTGTCAGTGAGCACACTTGTGATAGGACACCTATCATTAAGAAGATGACTTCACATTGGATTGCAGAACACTACCAGAATCTGTTTAAGGTTAACCCTTACATGAGAGTGCAAGATATTCAGGAAACCATTTGGTTAGAAAAGGGTATAAGGGTGAGCAAAGACAAGGCTGCCAGGGCTAGGAGAAGGGGTCAAGCAATCATTGTTGGTGAATACAAAGAGCAGTATGCATTACTCCCAAGGTATGCAGCTGAGATACTAAGAAGCAATCCAGGGAACACAGTGAAGTTGAAGTTGGATGCAAATGTGTTTGACAGACTGTATTTGTGTTTTGAGGCACTTAGGAAAGGGTTCTTGGCAGGATGCAGACCTTTCATATCACTTGATGGATGTTTCTTAAAGGGACCATTTGGGGGTCAATTGTTAGTAGCAGTAGGGAGGGATGGAAACAATCAAATGTTCCCTTTGGCTTGGGCTGTTTGTGAGGTTGAGAGCACTGACACATGGAGTTGGTTTCTAGAACTTCTAGCTACTGATTTAGGCACTAGTGAAGGAGCAGGGTACACTTTCATGTCTGACCAACAAAAGGGTTTACTTGCTGCTGTGTCAAATGTGTTTTCACAAGCTGAAAGTAGGGTGTGTGCAAGGCATGTGTACTGTAACTTTAGGGGAGTGTTTGGAGGTGGTTTAGAGTACAGAAAATAATTTTGGACTATTGCAAAAAGCAACACAGTAAATCACTTCAATGAAAACATTGAAGTAATGAGGGGTATTTCACATGAAGCTGCTGAAGACCTACTGAAAAGGAACTACAAGAAATGGTGTAGGGCATTCTACACTCCATTATCTTGTTGTGACAGTGTAGACAACAACATGAGTGAGGTGTTTAATGCATACATCTTGAGTGCAAGGCACAAGCCTATTATTACCATGTTGGAAGATATCAGAGAGGGTTTGATGGAAAGACTGCATAAGAAAAGAGATTTCATTGGGGAAAAGGAGATAATGTTGTGTCCTAGGATCCAAATTCAGTTAGAGAAACACAAAGTTTGGGCTAGGGGTTGGAATGCATACTGGGATGGTGGGTTTTGCTATGGAGTAAGAGAAGGTGCAACACAGGTTAAGTATGTGGTGGATCTGAACCAACATACTTGCAGTTGCAATGCATGGCAGGTGAGTGGGATTCCATGCAAACATGCAATTGTTGCTATATGGAATAAAGTAGACCACCCAGAACAATATGTCAATGCATATTTCTGCAAACAGACCTACATGAAGGCATATGAATTTTTGTTAGAGCCTTTAAATGGTCCTCAAGAGTGGCCTACTTCTGATAGCATTGTTGTGGCTCCAAAGGTGAAAAAGGTCAATGGAAGACCTAAAACAAAGAGGAGATATGGTGTTGGAGAGGTAACTGCATCTGGTAAGCTGAAGAGAACAGGTTGTTCTATGAAATGCAGCTTATGTGGTGTGATAGGCCACAACAAAAGGGGTTGCAAGAATGCCCCTAAGCAACAACAACACAGCAACAATCATGCTACTGCAGAGCAGACCACACCACAGCAACAACACCCAAGAACCAGTTCAGCTATACCAATGCACAATAGGGGTGTGGGTATTTATACCTACCCAAATGGGTATCAAAGAATAGCTACTGTAAGTCATTCAATATACTCAAATTCTTTCTTACATGTTACTTTACTGTACTGAAGCCAACTTGTTCCTAATTTGTTTTAATTAATGCAGCCTATATCACAACACTTCTCCACACCACAGAGGCAAAGACCTCCTGCAGCTTTCTATTCTGATCATGGGGGTGAGCAAACCATCTACTCCTTCCCTGCACATGACTTCCCATTGTCACAGACTCAACCAAGTCAAGGACACACAATATCAAGCCAAGCATTGCAGGATCTTGCAATGGCTAGAAGATTAGAAAAAAGACCATGAGGTTAGATTTTATTGAATTTAAAGTCTTCATTACATTTCATTAGTGCAGATCATTACATTTTACCTACCCACTTAACCCACTTAACTTAAAACAAACCAGATAAAAAAAAATAGAACCACTAGGATTACAACCCACACTTCACATTTCACACTAATAGGTCTTCTCATCTTGCTCATCACATAGTCTGCCTCCCTCTTCCTTGCATAATTGTTAGCTTCACTAAGTTTTGTCCTAAAACTATCAACTTCAGCAGCAAGGCTTTGTTTATCTTGCATTAACCCTAGTATGACAATTGTTTGCCAAGTTGTTGGTTCTTGTTCATCAATCCATCTAAAAAACATGCAACCCCTTCTGTTTGTTTCAACATCATAATCTGGACAAGCAATGAACCTCCTTCCAGGATTTTCTTTTGTCCATGCCTTTTGAATGGATACTGTGAATCCACAGTAGCACCTCTTAAAGTGTTCATTATCACCATTGTTGAACAAAGAGATAGCCCTGTTCATCATTCTGCAAATAAATTACGTTTTAATAATATATTCCTAAATATGTTTAATTATTGTTAAAATAAGCTAACTTAAGATTTACAAAAAAATGGCAGAAAAATACCTTTTTATGTTGAGAAGAGTCAGCTATGGTGGAGCAACAGAGAAAAAATACAGAGCAGAAGATGGAGAAGAAAGAATTTTTTTTTTTTAAGTGTTTTGTTGTTGTTTTGATGTGCATGGAATGTTAAATACTCTGTTTTTTGAGAGCCTTAACGGCTATATTTTTGTAAAAAGCTAACTGAAATGAATTTTCCTTTATTTAATTATTGGTAAATGGTAAATGTAACTGTTTTTTTGTCGTTTAGTGCTTTTTATTTAGTTTCCTTTTAATTTAAATGCATTTTAACGGACGTTAGTGACGGAAAACAAAAAGCAGCGGATTCCATCCAAACGCAGGGACCTAAATGCTCCTTTTGAAACTTGAGGGACCTAACTGCTCCTTTTGGCAAAGTTTAGGGACCTGCAGATCTATTTACTCGTTCATAGTCTCATACCCACCTCCTCTGTTTTTTTTCTTTTTTTTTTTTTACGGAGTACCATGTTAAATATTGCTACTATTTACCTGATAAGCAATGATCAATTTTTTTTTTTGGTGCGAATGAGTCAAATGGAGATGGTGATTCGAACCTGAGTTCTATCGACTATCGTATACAAGTCTTCAGTATTAATCACTAGGCCAATACTTTATTGGTATCAACTATGACCTATGTTAGTTATTTATGCATAATGAAAAGTATAGTCATATTGGATCGTGTTTGATTTGTCTCAATGCATATTTCAATATATCAACTTTTTATAATTTTTTGTTACTGATGTTCAAGTAAAGAAATTAATTATCAAAGTTGGGCTTTGACAACATGTCCAGTTAAAGTGAAATAACTAAAAGAAAACAGAGAAAGTGTGTGTGTATATATATATATATATATATATATATATATATATATATATATATATATATATATATATATATTTTCGAAACTTATTTTAAAGTGGTTTTTGAAAATTTATTGAGATAATTTGTTATACGCTTATACCTCCTCAATTCATTAAATATTGTATAATGGTTGATTTTAGCTCTCCTACTCATCTTTGACTCTTAATGTTTCGAATTATGTATAATTTTTTTTGGTGCAAATGAGCATAGGGGTAATATAAATTACAAATGGGGACGGGGAGATTCGAACCTAAGAACTATTGTACACAGGCCCTTAGTCTTAACCATTAGGCCGAAACATCATTGGTTCGAATTATGTATAAGTAAATGTTCTAAAAAGTTGATATTTAGAAAATATTCTAAGTTAGGTATATCCCGTGCAATGCACAGATGTGACTAAACGCTTTTTAATTTTTTTTGTTGCACAAAAATTTATAAAAAATAACTTTTAACATTTGTCATGGGTTGCTGAAAAAATAAGATAAAATTACCATCTAATCCAATTATAAAATATTTAGTATAATTTTAAGAGTTTAGGAGTTCGGCAAAAATATACGGAGCAAGATGGAAAAAGAAGAAAAAACTTACTCCCTCCGTCCCGGAATACTCGCAATGGTTTGACTTTTTGCACTATTCACATAATTTACTTTGACCGTATTTTATTTATAGTATATGAAAACAAGTGTTAGAATATAATATATTGTTGGCTTCATCTTGATATTTATTTTCAAAATATTAATATTTTATAAGTTTTTATAATACATAATTAAAGATATTAATAGTCAAAGTTGTGCATTGGCAAACGTGTTCAGTCAAAACGTTGTGAGTATTCCGAAAGGAGTATATATCAGGCACCATTACTTTTAGAATTGAATGATTTCAAGCTTCATATAACTCAAATTTTCTGAATTTGAAACATTATCTTATAATGATTAATGATTAACAATAAATCATACGTCTTTTTGGTACGGAGTATCAATGATAAGTCGGTTAAGTTAACTAAGCTTCATTCACCTTAGGTGGATATTAAGATTTTCATCTCCCCTTAGATTGGTCATCTTCACATAGGTGGTCACACCTCAGCAGCATTCTTATTGTTCTCTGTTAGTAATACACTAATACTACAGGATTAGTTAAATATTTCTTTTGGTTTTTTTCATCGGGTCCGGGTAAAGACCAAAGATCTTGAGCGACCGATCCGGCAGAACTACTCAAAAGATAAAGAAGTATCGTTAATTTTTTCATGCTCGTTCCAACTTCGAAGTACCATTTGTACAAATAAGAATCCCCTTCGTTACATGATTTCTTCTTCATATGGGTAGATATATGATCTATCGGGCAATTACTTAGAAGTACATTTTGTGCAACTGCCTTCCTATCTGATAGAAAAGGATCCCATGATCTTGAACCGATTTTAGAGTGAAGTTATGGAACATGGGACCAATAGGCCATGGAATTGTGGTTGGGATTTAATTGGGATGGCTTCCTTTTTAAGGTTGTTGATAGTTTCCATGTTCATACTCATATTTTTCTGTTTAGGGAAATGTTCACATTCATATAGATCGAAGCCAAATAAAAAAAAAAAAAAATTTTTTTTTAAATTACTAGAATTAGACTTTTATGTTTATAAATGCACAAATTTAATTATCAATATGGTACACATTTGAACGGATTCAACAACAATTATTTTAAATCGGATCCATCAACTATACTATTGCTCATATAGTTATATTTCTACTAGATAATTTACAAAATTTATCATTTTTGAATTTATTGATCAAATTAGTCAAAATTTCATATTCACATGTTTCTTAACCTTTTCTAGGGGTGAATCAAACATTATGAATATAGATATAAAATCGGTTTCATGATGAAAGAAACAAGTTTAGATTGGTACTCTCTATGTCATTTTGAATCCACATCACTGTGATACTTCCTCTCTTCTTTTTTACTCCCTTCTTTTTTACTCCATGTCGATCTCCCTCCATCATTTTTGTTCTTTATATATTCCATTTTCACTAAATATGCATTAAGACAAATCTAACAAGAGCCTATATGAATATGTTTTTCCTAAAATATAGATCATAAAAAATAAACAAAGTTAATTATGTGAATAGTACTTCCTCCGTTTCTATATAGTTGCAACACTTTCCTAAAATGGAAACATTTTTTACCCAAAGTTACAATTTTACAGCTAAGATGAAGTAAGTAATGTGACTAAAGTGGTTGTGACTCCACTCAAATACCACTTTCTTAAGTAACGTGTAAATGAATACTTCTTCCATTCTTTATTAAATGACACAAATTTTTTGTCACGTTTGCCAATGCAATATTTCAACCATTAATACCTTTTATTATAAATGGTTAAAAATTATAAAAGTTTGATATTATAAAACTATAGGATGAGACGATTATAACAAGACCCCACATGACTATATTTTTTGTTAAGTATAAATCACAATTGATGGTCAAAGTATATTACTTCGTATATGAATAGTGCCAAAAGTACAATTGTGTCATTTAAAAAAGAATGGAGGATGTATATTGCAACAATAAAGAATCGGAGGAAGTACAAATTACAAGAGTTAAGTTAAACATTGGGGTCTCACCTTTACCATTTTTCACCGTTAAGGACCTGAACCTTTTTTTTTCACCGTTAAGGACCCGTAAAGAATATTCCGGCCAAAATTAAATAATAAATATAAAAGGTTAGTCCCTTAGTTAAAAGGTTAGTCCCCATAGTTAAAAGGTTAAATCCTTACACGTGTTAGCGTATTATTCGTGGTGTAATAAACAAGTTGCCATTTATTGCCTTACGCGTGTCGCAACAAAGAGGGAAAAAGAATAAAACGGCCTCGTTTCTTTTAGTCGGCTAAATACACAACGTTTCATTTTTGAGCCAATTCATTCATCCTCCTCTTCTATCTCCTCTGTTCAGTCAAATATACTATAACTTCTTCAGCTCTTCAATTACTCTAAACGTGAGGTATTTTCTTACCACAAACAGCAAAATTCAGAGAAATTAATTCACATTCTCAAGTGCAAAGGGAAATGGAACAAAACCTCTGAGTATACCACCACGAGGATGGAGAAAGACAGAAATTGTGGGTGTTGAAAAATCAACCCACTTTTAGGCTCCGTTTGGTAGGGCGTAAAACATTTTCATGGAAAATGATTTTCCCTTTTTCAACCATTTTACGTTGTTTGGTTGGGTAAGGGATGGAAAACAATTTTCCATGACTCCCTCCAAGGTGGAAAACCATTTTCCATTTGAAAGGGAGGGAAACCACTTTTCCTTCTTTCCTCCTTACCTCTTCTCCTTTTTCCCCTCAATCTTCACCATCTTCTCCCATTTTCCTTTAAGGTACCAAACAAAGGAAAACTAGTTTGAGATTGTGTTTTTCTTTGAAAATTGTTTTCCATGGAAAATCATTTTACAATGAAAACCTTTTACGCCCTACCAAACGGAGCCTTAGTCAAATGAATGAAATAATGTTTTACTCCTAGTCCCACAACTATGATAGTAGCAGGAGCAGCCAAGACACTGGGGCTAAAGTCTCGACTCTCGACAGATTCTTGCTCGCCTTTCAGTTTCTTAAAAGGACCTCCCTGTTATGGTTCTAGAAAGACCCTCCTCCAACCAGTGGTTTGGAAAATAAAACAAAATGAGAGCAACCTTTAGCATGGAATAACTAAAAAAAAATGCTTCACAGTCTGAATAACGGTTCTTCTCTTTTCCCATAAAATCAATTGAGAATTATTATCCTTCACTACTATACAGGATTGGAGGTTTGTACCAAAGAAAAGAATACAAGATTTAGAGGTTATATCAAGATTAGGTAATTCAAGATACAAAAAGTTCATTATTGGCTGCAAAGTGGATACATTTTTCATGTTATACGCTAATATCTTGTGAACAGGGGAGGGGGGTAGTTCAGCTTCAATAATTTTTGGTTAAAACAATTAAGCAGCTTCAATGAAAACAGAGGAGCAAAGCTGCTGTATTTATTAAGAGCAACAAAAAAACAACGGTCAATTTTGACATTTTTAGCTGTTGTAAACTTTCATATTTTATTTAAATTCTTTAAATTGTTTTTTTCTTTAAATTTATGTTGTGGTTAAATAGTTAAAGGTGAGTTAAAGGTGAGTTAACTTGCCGGAAAATTAAGTTGAGGTCCTAAAGAGTGAAAAAAAAAAAGTGCAGGTCCTAAATGGTGAAAAACTCAAAAGGTGAGTCCCCAAATATTAACTTAACTCCAAATTACAAAGTGTTGCAAAACTTGCAGTGCCTAGGAGTTGCCCTCCAGGCTCCAGCAAAGGGATTCCCAATGTATTGTCCTCCTTGAAAAAAAATTCTCAGAATATAGTTGGCGGCACATTCAGTTTATTCGAAGTTTGGGCCTTTACATAGGCCCACTTCTTCATGTGATCTATATTTGTCTTTTTTGGTTTTCTTGAAAATGTCATTTCATTTGTTGGATAACAAAAGCTTTTATGTCAATGATTTTTTGGTTCTACTACGAGGAGTTCCCACCGCTTTCGGCGAGGTAATCTCCCGTGGGAGTTTGCATGGGTACCTCGATGGGCAGCATCCCTCCCAGTTGAGATTTTTTCCATTCCCAAGGCTCGAACCCGAGACCTTGGTTAAGGAGCAAGAGGCCCTTAACCACTCATGCCAACCTCAATTGGTAGCTTTTATGTCAATGATGAGTAGGAAGATAATGTTCGAAACAAATGTTATTGGGATTGTCAATATCACTCACTCTTTTTCTTTTCTTTTTTGCTTTTAAAAAAGGTGATGTAACCAAAGATTAAGGCACCATCTATAAAAGATTAAAGAATCCCTAATTTATCAAAGTGTAGATTTCTTTTTTAGCACAAAAAAAGTAAATAATTGATGGAGAATAATATCCATGTATGATTTTAGAAAATTAGTTTTTATCTTAAGAAGGAAAAAAAATGTTTTGATTTTGAGAAGAAATAAGATGTGGTCATATTCTCTTTAAGCTTTATGTTCCATCAGCATAAATAATTTATTTGATTGTTTGAGGACTAGAGTTCGAGGGTTGGTAAGAATAGAAATTTACATGAAGATGTGGTCGAGATGTCGAGGTTATAAAAATCGGATGACTCTTTTAGACAAGTTTCTCTAATTTCAAATTAGGTACACCGTACACGTGAATGTGAAGAGACAAAAAACGAATCCAAAATACCAAAAACCGTATCTTTGTAATATTAGATTCGCGACCTTAATATCCCACAATAGGAGTGAAGGAATCTTACCAAAGTAGTAACCAATAATTAGTTGGTGAAACTCTTCTGTGCATCAAGAAATAAAATTATTATACTCTCAGTATCCCTTGCATTTATCTCGTTTTACGTCAAAACTACCTTGAGAAAGAAATGCGAAAGAATACTAGTGGAGTAGGTGAGAAACTTTGCAGCAGATAATGAAGTTTTAGTCTTATAAGTTCTGTTAGATTAAGCTGAGGGACATTATTACTTTGGCTTAATTTTTTGGCTACATGTGATACTTAAACTTCATATTCAATCAGACATGTTTAACAAGAGAAACCGCGGAGGCGTCACTAAGTCGGTATTATAACACAACTTGTTACATAGTATAGGTCCCATGTCACCTTCAAAATGCATCAGAACTTGCTGAATACTTTATCAGGTGGGAAAATGACAGTAAATATTGCCTTATAAAGTAAAATGTGGAAACTAATTTATCAAATACAGTTCTATGATATAGACAAATAGTTCTTGACTATGTTAATCTACTTCCTTTTCCATCAGAAGCATAACCGATTGGAAAACCGAGTAAGAGATCTGAAATAGGTACTAAGCTGCTTTTTTACTTGATCAGATTACATAATGGATGTCAAAGAAGCAGAGTGAGTTTTATACTAAACTTATTCAAAAATTTGAATCATAACAGAAGCGCTGAAGAAAACTCCAACAATTAGAATCATTTATGGAAGAGAATTAAATTGCAACAAGTAGTAGGAAGTTTAGCTGAGTAGCAGACTGATTCAATGTTCCTGTATAAGTTGGATGTACTTTGGTTAAAACGTTGGATTTCCCTTCCTAGATGAACTGTAAAACATAACCATTAAAGGAAAATCAAGAAACAAAAACAGGTCATTATGGTAAAATGTTTATGTTGAAACGAGTTTTAGAGAGCAAGTGTAACTAACTACTACTACTAAGTACTAATCTACTATAACAAAACAAGGAAGTTGTATGTTTATTCACACAAAAGAAAGAATGACTATTAACATGTTTTGTGTATAATAGTGACCAAAGGAAACAATTAAAACTATGCAGGACATGTACAATGATGTCGGAAATAAATTCAAAGGTGAAAAAAAAGAGGAGTTTTGACACTAGCTTTGTTTTTGTACAATTACATGACAGTGGCACATACTAAAGAATTCATTGTAATGCCATGGTGATGGAGAACTCTTCCAATACATCTCCTTCTAAACCAGCTGCCCACCTTCGGAGTATTCGCATGAGCGAGGCAGCTTTCCTCTTAGCCCTGGCGGTCCCTGTACCCATCAACTCCCATATTACCATCTCAATCGTTGTTATCCTTGCTAGCTCGGACACCATCTCTGCTCCTCCTTTGCGACAAATTATTACAAGGGTGGCAATTGCGCTTTCCTTTGTCCTATCTGTACCACTTCTTAACACAGCCACTAGTCTTCCAATCATATGGCTAGCTGCAGCTATTGCGACAAAACCACCCTTCTTAACCACAGTTTCCATAATAGTCATCGCTTCTTCTGGTAGCTCCCCCATAACCTCCTTTAACATATCTAAGACCCCACCCTCGACCAGCCTCCCGGCGGTTTCTCTATCTCCTGCCAAGGTTAATATTGCCACCATGGCATCCCTTTTAGAACTCGTAGGTCCTTCCCTAGCAAGCTCCAGCAATCCTTTGATAACGCGTGTCTTCTTCCCGAGTCTCTTCCTATATGCATTCATCGCACATAAGCTAAACATTGTAGCTGCCGCATTGGCCTTTGCTTCCCAAGTGGCTCCCGAGCGTAGCACTTCAATAACACCGTTTAACGCCCCATCCGTCTCCATGATCCTATCCTTATTTGCCTCGAGTATGGACAAGTTAAGTATGGTTGTCACAGCATTAACCTGTAGCTTCGGGTGTTCCAAACCTAAATACCTTACCAATAAAGGGATAGCCCCGGCTTCCCCAATACAAGCTCTGCTTTCCGAATCGGTCTTAGCAAATACCCGAAGCTCGTATATTACCCGATTTAAGGTCTCCACCGTTTGTGAACCAGACCCCAACTTCCCCAACAAAAAAGACACCGTCATCTTCGTCGCCTCAAGCGCCGCCTTATTTAAAGCCACGCCATTTTGGCCTTCACTACTCTCCGCCGCTGCAAAAGGAATCCGCCGTTCCCTACACCACATAGCAATCAGGCTCTTCAACGCTCTATTAGGTACCAAGTTCGTGTGAATCAAGCTTTGACCGGTCTTAGGACACGTGTTATGACCCGATTCGATCCACAGCACAATTGACATTCGATCGTACGTCTGTCCTGTAGCCACAACAACAGGGTCAGACATCAGATCAAGAGTTATTGGACACCGGAAATCCGCCGGTATATTTATCTCCGACGATAAACACCGGCGGAGATTCTCCTCGGAATTTAAACTCGAAGATGCGCCGAAAAGAACGCATTTCGTATATCTCACAAGTCCGATCAAAGAAACCACCTCTGATTTCGATTTCTCGTCGCTTTGGCACTGAATTTCATCTTCCAACCACTCGATCTCTTCTCGGCAACTCGCTGAGTCACTCATCCCTAATCTGGCGAACAACTCACCGAGTTTCGAATGATCGGGAACAATCTCCTTCCTAATCGAATCAAGCATGGTAAAAACCTCAATTCGTAACCGATTATCTTCAGGATCAACAAACGATTTGTCTTCTCGGCACTGTTTGATCACCAAATTGCGCAATTCATCAACATCTTCACTCAAATTAAGCTCAATTTTAGGGAGAATCTCAAGCAAAGTCCACAAATCCAAGGTCAGCTCATGGAAAGTGCTAGAAATGGGCTCAATCTGCATCAGAAGCCACAATTTACTGCCGCCATTAGAGCAGTCTTCGATCAAAGCTCTGATTCGCTGTAAAACAATGAACATTTCTTCGAAACAGAGGAGAGAGGAAGGCGAGAAGACAGCGGCGGAGTACTGGTGGTTGAGCTGACGGAAGATTTCATCGAAGATGACGGCGATAAGAGCGCATTTCCGAATAATCGACACGCTGTTTCGCTTGAAGAGGAAGCGAGGAGGACGGAGCGAGGAGATCTCGGAGGAGAGAGAGTGAAGGGAGCGGAGAAGGTCGAGCGTAGATAACTGAGGAGAGAGGAACGACGTCGGGGGTGGCCGACGGCGGCGTTGCGGGAATATCGTCGGAGAAACCGCCATTGATGGAGTAGAAATAGGTGGATTATATTAGGGTAATAAATTGATTAAGCATAGAATAATTTGGAGGGTTTTTTGAGGAAAAATAAAGGGATAGATTGATTGGGAAATTTGGGGAGAATAAAAGCAGAAAAGAAGAAGACTTTTAATTATGGTGATATAAAAAGGGAGGAGGAGGAAGAAGAAGTGGTTTAGTTTTAGTTTAATTTTTAATATTTTTTTGACATATTCTTTGATGTGTTTGGTAATTAGCAAAACTAATTCTTGTTCTTTAGTTGTGTGCTTGTTAAAATTATTGTTTGGTCAAACCAATTTGGTTGAGCAAGTATTCTATGAGTTGTATGATTCAAGTGTTCAAATATTTTGTGACAATCAAGTTGTTATCAAATATCCATTTTTGTGTGAATAATGAAAAGTGTTACACGTAACTTATGAACAAGTTTCTTAACTTCGTAAGTAAAGTGATGAATCAAATAGAAATGATGAATTGCAAATATAAATGATTATTAATTAAGTTTTGTGCTTGATCCACGAGTTATTAGAAATTATATCTTGTTTATAAAACCATAATTTAAGATTCTCATTTAGTAATATAGTTAGTATTTATGAAAGATAAACTATTTTCTTACGAAAATAAAAATTAATTAGATTGCCAATGTAAAATTCCCTTGGAATAAAAAAATTAACATCGTCAAATAGTTATATGCTCAAATGCTCAATGGATGTATTAGGCGTACCCCGTCAACTGGGACACCTCTACCGTCCCTTGTAAGAAAAAAAAGAAAGAATCATGAACACCATTTCTTCCTTTGGAATTTGGATTGTTCATTTTACCAATTCAAATTGGCGGCGCTTACAATTTAGAAGGCAATAAACTACAAGTAAAACTCTGTAAGCACTAGTGCAATACGACTTATACGAGTACTAGTCTCCTATAGCCACCATTGCTTAAAGCCACCTAAAAGCAATAGGATTACCTGAATAGCGACTACCTTGAAGCAACTGCTGCCTGTTTGCCTTCATGTCAACTTGGTTACTTCACCAATTTAAGTTTGGTAGAACCGTAGAACAACAAAGGTCTGTGAAATATACCTAAGTACTTACTACGGAGTACTTAGTTTGGCCCATTTTGGGATTAATTTGCACTACTTTTTTCCTAAAAAATGTTCCCATTTTTATAAGGATACGAACGTAACGAGTACTCCCTCTGTTTTGAAATAATGGGGATAGTTTATTTTTTCACGTTTGTCAATGTAAATGTTTGGAGATTAATATCTCTAATTTTGTAATCGTGAAAATTATAAAAAGTTGATATTCCGAAAGTACATATCGATACGAATCAAACAAGATCTCACACGACTGAAATTTGTGAATAGTGTCAAAATTCAAAGTGTCTCTATTATTTCGAAACTGAGGAAATACTTCTTATTGCATAAAAACAAGTGTTATGTGAATAGATGCTAACTTGCTTAGTTCGTCAAAGTCGTGGGATTACAACTGTAATTTTACATTGAATCGTGTCTACATCATTGACCTGTGTGACCAATTTAAAAATGTTATAGCGTAAAATATTACGAGTGTTGATCAAGTTTGTTTTAATACATGTACTTCTTCTGTTCTTTTTAGTTGACACATCTATACCTAGTATTTAAAAAGGGAAACCACATTTGATTAGATGACATGTGTCAACACATTTGATTAGATGACACATGTCATCCATTATTTCTTCATCAATTTGGTTTTTTATTTTTTCTTTATTGTTTGATATACTTCGTATTATACAACTCCAATCGCCTCTTTCACTCCATCTTCCTCATACAACATCAATTCACCAATCTATTCATTCAACATTTTCCACATCCTCTTCCCGATTAACAATCAATATTAATACACTATTTAATTTATGTATTATTTCAATTTTTAAAATTTACTCCCTCCGTAATTTTTTAAGAGATACACTTGGCCGGGCACGGATATTAAGAAGAATAATTGAATGAAATAAAATAATAAAGCAAGTGGGGTTGGATAGATGTTTTAATAATTAAATATGTGGGGACCATGTCATTTTGGTGGGTGGAGGGTAGGGTGAGTTTATGAAAATATTTGTTTAATAGGATGGTAGGTGATAGGGTATATTAGATGTATTATTTAATTAGATGGTGGGGTTGATAAGTTATTAAAAATGGCAAGTGTATCTCTTAAATAAATACGGCCGGAAAAGGCAAGTGTATCCCTTAAAAAAATACGAAGGGAGTACCTCTATTTAAATCATATATTCTCTCTAAAATCACAAGCTCAATAAAATTAATTAGAACTTAAAAAGATAAACTAAATAACCACTATACAACCGCCCGTTCTTTGAACGGGCTCAAAAGCTAGTTTATTTTATAATGTTTGCCAATGAAATATTTCAATCATTAATATCTTTAATTATCAATGGGTAAAACCATAAAAATATAAAAACTTGATATTGTAAATCCAATACATTTTTTTGTTTTTGGTTTAGTTGTCGGAGAAAACAAAACGTATGGATTGAACAAGCCGAATACTCTGTATGTACTAGTTTTGCATTAATACTTTGGCAAATGCAATAGGATATAATGTTGATGATCTTCCTCTAATTAAATTTCAGGAGTACTACAAAATCATTGTCAATATATTAGAAAATGTATGGGATTTGATTACTAAGCTTCAACCTTCGTCAATTTGGCACAAAGAAAATAATGGATAGCATAATGCTAGGTGATCTATGTAAGGCAGTTGGGTACATGTACCTAATAAATAAGGATGGCTGGATGGGGCTACCTTAACAACCGCAACATAAGCTGCAATTTAATTATATATTTTCATGAATTAATCTTTTTCAAAAAAAATAACCAAAAGAGAGAGCATCAAAACAAATAAATTTTAAAATGATACAAGTACATCATCATGCATTAGGCATTAGGCATTAGGCATTATGCATTATGGGTTGTAACAAAACAAACAAAGATGTATTAATGTATTCTGTTCATTTTATATTGTATACTTGTATGGCCATTTAAGTTTGTAAAAAAACAAACAAAGATGTATTAATGTATACTGTTCATTTTATATTGTACACTTGTATGGCCACTTAAGTTTGTAACAAAACAAACAAAGATGTATTAATGTATTCTGTTCATTTTATATTGTATACTTGTATGGCCACTTAAGTATACTTATTTTGCTTAGGTTGATCTATTGGCTTCTCTTATTGGAAAAACCTCTTCCTAGAGGTTCGTCGGTCGGCAAAGACAAAATGTAGGGTTGTTGCGAGCAGTTCATCACTGAAGGTATGGTTCTATATATGATGATGTGAAATTGTGAATATTAAGAGACTAGAGAGTATTTGCCAACTTAAATAACCAATAATTAATTGACAATTTAATACTCCATATTACGTAATATGTATATTGATGGTCATTGTCTCTGGTTACCCATGACTCGACTAGACCTACCCGATATATGGATTAACCGGGTCCAATAAGTTATCAATCTAGCACCGATTCATCATAACCCGATTGCAAAGGTGGATTCTATTTAAGCTTAACTTAACCCGGTCAAATCTGCCCAATTTGATAGAACACCAACACCCGACCGCTTTCCAGCCTAGCACACAACTGGGACGGCCGTTTATCAAATATGTTCTAAATATGAGATTTTCAAGGCAAAATACTAGAACAATAATAAGAATGAGTTTAGGAAATTGTTGTGCCGTGGTAACCAAACCATTGCCTTGAAAACAAGAATCGGTGCAATGGGAGTGCACAATTGTATTCACCGATTTATTTTTTATGTTTTAAACAACTCTCAACACACAATGACACTCTTGGGTGTGAGAAGGGGTTATTAGAACTTATGCCCAAAAAGTGAGAAAGAAAAGGAGAGGGAGAGATAATCAAGAAGTGTATATGTTCATCACATGTTGGTTTTCCAATCAATCAATACCTAGTATTTAAAAAGCATAACCATCACCATTTCAATAACACATAAGCAATACTATTTTGATCACATGTGTCTCAATCTTATTATTCTTTCTATTTACTTTTTGTTTTAAAAAAATAATGGTCTTTCATTATTCTACTTTATTGTCATTAGTTATTACGTAGTATACTACTAATCTCCATCTCTTTAACTTACTAGAATTGTACTGCATCCATCCCATATTTATAGTATTATTTGACTAAAAACATGGATTTTAAGAAAAGTTTAATATAGTACACGAAAATTTAGAATATAGTACATTGATAATTGATTTGTATGAGAAAGTGAAATATAATACGTGGATAAAGGAATATAGTACATGGAGAAGTTGTGTAGGGTTTTCAGTGCATTTTTAATTATTATAGTACATGGGAAAGTGGAAAACTTAATGGCCAGAAATAGAAACATGATTATAATTTTGGGACGCTTAAAATAGAATCAGGACTACAAAAACGGGACGGGGGGATTACCAAAAATTAGGATCAATACTCAACACCAACACCCGACCGCTTTCCGGCCTAGCACACAACTGGGACGGCCGTCTATCAAATATGTTGTAAATATGGGATTTTCAAGGCAAAATACTAGAATAATAATAAGAATGAGTTTAGGAAATTGTTGCGCCGTGGTAACCAACCATTGCCTTGAAAACAAGAATCGGTGCAATCGGAGTGCACAATTGTATTCACCGATTTGTTTTTTATGTTTTACACAACTTGGCAAGTGACATGTCATTGTCGCGCCTTGTCATATGCACACATGATTGTTTATTGTGTGTCATCACCAAAAAAAATGTTGATACCCATCCTTGAAACCACGACATCTTATATGTTAATGCTAAGTTTGACTCTAAAACAATTAAAAGGGATAAAAGTCGTTCTTTTGTATGTATAAAGTTTTAATGCCCAAATTTATGTATTTGATTAACAATTTATGATAGCAATTTTTTTCTTAATTTTTATTCTTTTACTGATCAAATCATATATCTTTTCTAGAAATTTATTTAGTGCAAACATAAATCCATGAAATTAACAGAGAAATAATAGAAAAAAATAATGATCCACTTTCTTTAGCTAATCAAATGTGTTTTTTTCCTCTAAAATGTATTTAATTTTTGTAGCTCAATATACAATTGTAAGTTAAAAAATTTCTTATAAGTTACAAGTAAAGTAGTACAAAAAAATAAAGTTTTAGACAAATAAAGAAAATTACTCAAAAAATTAGTAACTAATTGTTGGTTAACCAATTTTATTCTTAAACTGCATATATAATGAAATTCATATTACTCTCAAATTGCATATATATAAAGAAACTTAAAAGTAAATTTGAAATGAATAAAAAAATCAAACTATATACAACATATTGGGGCATCGCCCGGGCCACTAACTAGTTAACTCATCAAAAAACTAGAAATGAATAATATACATAAAACTAGTGGAGGAGATAAAACAGTCCAAGGAAGTCAAGTGACTCAAATGAATCCAATTGATCATGAAGAGTTAGTAACCCCTTAATCAAGGAGAACTTAAACCACTTCAACTAATCATAATCAGAAGGATTAAAAGTCCTTCAAACGTACTTACTAAGGCTTTTACAAATGGAATCCAAAGGAACTAAAGCAAAACCGCAAAACCGCAAAACCGTGACTTTTGGCCTTATGAAAACTTCACGAAATTCGCCCGGTCTGGCGCCACCGCCCCGTCTCACCGGCCGGCCCCTTGTCCCGTTTTAATTACTTCCAACAAAATCAAGTCATCCAAATAATCCTGCTGGCTATCGAGTCTGTGTTTCGTCAGGATGGCCCAACTCGGGCAACCCAACTCGTCGGTCAGTGGCCATAATAATCTTAGAAAAGGGTGTACATTGTTGTATACTCCCTCCATCTCTTAATACTCGACCCGGTTTGACTTTTTGCACTATTCACATAATTCACTTTGACCCTATTTTATTTCTAGTATATGAAAACAAATGTTAGTATATAATATATTGTTGGCTTCATCTTAATATATATTTTAAAAATATTAATATTTTTATAAGTTTTTATAATATGTAGTTAAAGAAATTGATGGTCAAAGTTGTGCATTGGCAAATATATCCGATCGATCAAAACAGATCGAGTATTAAGGGACGGAGGGAGTAGCGACAAATCCAACAACCCATTCATGAATCATGAGCAAATGAGCAATGCCTAAGTAAAGAAGGTAAGAGAATAAAACAAAAATACAAAATAAAAGTGCAAAATGAGAATGAGTCTACGGCGAACGTCATGTACCGCTATGTATCAAAAGCGATATGCACTGCTATGAAGTGTGATCCACCTTTGCTTAATGCAGTTGAGAGAGAAGTCTGAAAATTGAGCATCATTTGGAATCCCGCCTCCAATTGCTTAGGGAATATTTGGTATCACTTGTAATTTTTGTTTTTTTGTTTTTTCGAAACTAGAAACAAATTTCAATTTGGTTTTATAATAATTTCAAAACTTAAAAAACGGTGTACTTAAACTTTACAAAATATATGGATTAAATGGTATATTTTTATTTAAAATAAAAATAAAACTTTTAAAAACAAAATTATTTCCATAACTCCCAGTCTCCCACTAGTAACCATTACTGAATTTTGGACTTTCATAATACCATTATTACTATCTTCGATCTCCCTTTCTAAAAAATTTATCACCACCACCACCACACCGTCACTAGTGACATTTTAATCCTCACCAACGACCGTATGCCTTTAATTGTGGAACCATCGATCTTCACCCAACTCCATAACCCCCTTTTCAATTTGCTACATCTTGTTTTCATCTCCCCACACCACTTGGTGATTGTTGGAGATTGCGACTTTGACCTAATCGTTGCCGACCGATAGAGTATTCCGGCGTTTGTTATGGTTTTTTGCACAAAAGAACCGCAGAAAAGAAATTGGTCGGAGCTTTGTTGGGAACTTCTCTCAGAAATCTCCGATCAGGTCGGAACAAGACTCAATGTCAGAACATTGTGGACAACATGATAAATAGGCTTGACAGAAGCTATGGTGTAGGGTTAAATCCCAAACCACTGTAATCCATTTTTCAAAAACGAAACATAAAAAACCACTTTAAGTGGTTTTCCCTTTCTCCGTTTTTATTTTCAAAGTTGTTTTATAAAACGAAAATCCCGTACAGAATTGATTTCGTTTTTCTAAAAAAAAAAAACGCAAAAATTCAACAGTGCCGAACGCACCCTTAATTTACTTCGAAGTTTTTAATTTTTAACTTTTCGTTTACAAATTTAAACTCGTACGAAGTATAATTGACACCCCAATGGCCTATATGGCTATATGAGGATACATGCTAGAAATGCTACAATCTATCTACTATATACCAAAAGAGACACCATGAATGACACGTGTCAATTCTTGGTGCTATTTTTTTCCGTCAAAAATCCTTTCCTAAAAAAAATTATCTACTTTATTCTACTTTTATTTTCTCTCCTTCTGTATAAATGTTTATAAATAGAAAAAATTATAGGATTATTAAATATGACATTATTAGACAATTTTGGTAATATTTACAGATCGTCACATCAATAATAGAAAGCATTCTAACTCAGTGTTTTGTTCATATTAAGCATATCAAATATTTAATTTGGTCAAATCATCATATTAAACATATAAAATATTTAATACGTAATAGAGCGAAAATTGTATATTATATGATAAAATGAGTACGTTCGAGATTCATTAATTAAGCGATAGATTTAAGGGATAAATATTTTAGTTAAAAAAGATGGTCAATTAATAATTTTTAAATAACCGTGCGTGTACGGGACCTAATCTAATACTGTGCTAAAAGAGACTTCGTAAATTAATAATCCTTTCCTTTCTTTAGTTGAAGGAAATTGGTTGCAAGTCTTGTGTATCACTTATTTAACTCCAAAATTTTAACCAACTAAATTAGTTTAGTGTTACTCTATTATATTCACAATTATAGGGGTTTTTTTCTTTTTGCATAAAAGATTCTTAATTTTCTACCCCTAATTTCATCTTATTTTCCACTGATGGACTTATTTGAGTTTATACTTCATAGCAAAACTCTTATTTCTTTTATTATAAATAAAAGGAAATTCAGTGAAACACTACCTTTAAGTTTGGTGGTTTTGTGAATTGCTACCTTTTAAAAAGGAAATTATATTTTACTACCTTATAAGTTTGGTTTGTTTGACTAACACTACCATTTGACGTTTTTTGTTAATGTTTTACGTCTTTGGACTCCACTACAACGGTTATTTAATATGGCAAATGCACAAAATGACAAATGAACAGAGAAATTTAAAAGAATAGAAGAAATACACGACGGAAAACATTAACGAAAAACGTCAAATGGTAGTGTTAGTCAAACAAACCAAACTTATAAGGTAGTTAAATTAAAAAAAGTTTTTATAAGGTAGCAATTCACAAAACCACCAAACTTAATGGTAGTGTTTCACAAAATTTCCTAAATAAAACCCATTAATCTTCTTCTTCTCTATATAAGCCCGTTCACGAGGTGTCATCAAAGACATAAGTTCCAGTAATACCCTGCATTAATGCAATAAAATGATGTTCATTATAAAATGAAAAACCCAAATTCTTATATGAGACTGTCCTCACCATTAACTGATGGTGAGACTAGTTCACACTTGCGAATTTAGGTATGTTACTTCTATAGTTTAGACATGTTACTTTTTTTATACGGATTAGTTTTAGGGGAGGTACCTTTTTAGTTTATGTATTACTTTTATAGTTTACACATGTTACTTTTTTGTATAATTTTAGATGAGGTACTTTTTTAGTTTAGGTATGTTACTTCTATAGTTTAGACATGTTAATTTTTTTATACGTTATAGTTTTAGGGGTGGTACATTTTTAGTTTAGGTATGTTACTTCTATAGTTTAGACATGTTACTTTTTTTTATATAATTTTAGAGGAGGTACTTTTTTAGTTTAGGTATGTTACTTCTATAGTTTAGATCTGTTACTTTTTTTTATAGTTTTAGGGGAGGTACGCTATTGGTTTCGCGCTAGTCACACCATCAAGTTGATGGTGTGACTGGTCTCACAGGAGACGCGCTGAATGGAAAATCAAGCATATATCGACTATTTGTCAGAAAATTAAAAAATGTTACGGAGTAATAACTAATACTTCCGTTTCAAAATGATCTTTAAGTTTTTTGTTTGCACCAATATTTGGGGGAAAAAAAGTGTGTAAAAAGTGTGTGAATATAATAAAATATGGATAAAATAAGAGAAATGTGTAAAAATTTAGGTGGGTGTAAGAAATAATAATAAAGTAAGATAAGTAGAGTGAAAAGTTGTAAATGTTGCAGGGTAAGAAAGTTAAGAAAATAAATTTCATGTCCAAAATTAACATAAAGAAAAATGTAAAGATCATTATAAAACAGGTTAAACCGGAAAGTATAAAGATTATTTTGAAACTGAGGTAGTATATTTTTTTCCAACTTTTTTGGTACTACATTAAATTATTTTTTCTGTCAAATTTTATTGTATAGATTTAACGATTTTTTCACCAAATATCCATGAGGTTTAACTTAATTCACCAAACACCCTCGTATTTTTAATAATTCACCATATACCCCTAAGATTTTCAAATATTCACGATGTGGCCCTATCGTCAACTCCTTGTTAGAATTTAGGGTCTTTTATCCTCCTCTTCCTCTTAGTTCTCTACCCCCAACATCAAAGCAGAAGAACACAAAGGCTAATGATTACTGGAGCTTCCATTGTCCTTGAGGGAAAAAACCCAAAAACCAATTATTCATCAATTCTTCTAAATTTTCAAAAGCCAAAAAACCAATTTTTAAAAATCCAGAAAATCCAAAAAACAAACCCAGAAAAAACCAATTCTTAAAAAACCCTAAATTGCAGAAGCTTAGTTCTTGCTTCGAAACCCCAAATAATGGCGGACAAAACCCCAGCACCATCCCACATCGATATCAAACTCCTCCATGGCGATGATTTGGATTGAAAATCAAATACACTAACCCACAAAATTCAATCCATTTCGTTCCAATTGACACGCGATTCTTCCCTACTCAACCAGTTCATATATCTTCGAAGTAAAATCGAGACAAAAAAGGGAAATCGAGAGGAGAGAGAGCGAGTCAAACTCGGCGGCAATGAAGTGAAAGAAGTTGGTAATGGAGGAGAGAGAAAAACAAGATGATGAAGAACTTGAAGAGTAGGAGTAAACGACGACGTTCCACCTCCACCTGTGATGATGGACTGCCATTTCCTTTCTTGAATATATATATGGAAATTTTGTGAAACACTACCTTTAAGTTTGGTGGTTTTGTGAATTGCTACCTTATAAAAACTTTTTTCAATTTAACTACCTTATAAGTTTGGTTTGTTTGACTAACACTTCCATTTGACGTTTTTCGTTAATGTTTTCCGTCGTGTATTTCTTCTATTCTTTTAAATATCTCTGTTCATTTGTCATTTTGTGCATTTGCCATATTAAATAACCGTTGTAGTGGAGTCCAAAGACGTAAAACATTAACAAAAAACGGCAAATGGTAGTGTTGGTCAAACAAACCAAACTTATAAGGTAGTAAAATATAATTTCCTTTTTAAAAGGTAGAAATTCACAAAACCACCAAAATTAAAGGTAGTGTTTCACCAAATTTCCTTTATATATATATATATATATATATATATATATATATATATATATATATATATATATATATATATATATATATATATATATATATATATATATATATATATATATATATATATATATATATATATATTTCTTGCTCTTTTTAAATGCTATGATAATCATGAATGGATTTCTTTAAGTTCCTTGGTGTTTAATTTCTTGAAAATATTATAAAATGCAATTAATTAAGATTGAGCTTAATGATTCTAATATAGGTTGAGAAAATTTTGATGAATTGTTGTTGAATAATTTGATTGAATAATGATTCCGATTTTTATTGAGTGTAATGTTTCTAATTCTGAAAAATAATACAAAATGAATTGGACGAAGGTAGGAGAAGGAAGATGGTGAAAACTAACGGAAACTTGACGGCGTTAAGGCATTAAGGGAAATGTCAGGGGTGTATGATGAATTATTGAAAACACGATGATATTTGCTGAATTAAGTTAAACCTCAAGGATATTTTGTGAAAAAACCATAGATAATTATGTGTAAGTATTTATGAGGTTTAAAACTAATATAATGAAAATTTAACCAGTTAATCAAGCTTTTTGAAAAAATCACGCACACTGCACACATAATATATTGGGAAATTCTCATCGGTAGCAATGTACTCTGACGAATTCTAAATGGTAGCAAAATTTTTGCCATATTATCCCAAATAGCATTACTTTTATAAATTTTCTCTATAGTAGAATTATTTTTGTAAGTAACCATTAATATAAAAAAATTAGCACCTGATTGATAAAAAATTAACCTAATAAAAAGTAAGAAATAAAATTTCTAAACCCATAAATCATAAGAACCCAAAACACAAATAATCTAAACAAAACAACAGATTAAACATTCGTTTCATCTTCGTCTTCATGACATCAACCGCACTTCTTCCAATTAAAAAAATCACAGGAAATCAATCCAAATCATAACTTAATCCCATTAAAGATCCTGAACCACCCACCACCATAGGAAACCAACCTACATCCAACGGCATCCGACACCACTGACCCATGCTCAGCCCTCCGGCCAGCCACCCACATATGTCGCCTAATTCATCCCTAACAATCATCTCCATCCCCACTTTACCTTCAATTACTGCAGTATAAGGGTTTAGCTTAGTTCTCCCATGAGTTGGAGCTCTCCATGTGGTATGAGTGGTCGAGTGCTGCTCAGTTGGGAGATCTTCTCGCTTCACTGCTAGTTCATAGTTTCATTCTCCATGCAACCTCTCCACTCTCTTTCCTTCTTTCTTTTTTTTAGTTCTCCATTATACTCCGTATAAAACCAAATTAACTTTTGTTTTTCTAAAATAATAATAAAAAAGTAGGTGCTTATTTTTTTAATTTGGTTAATTAGATTGTTATTATTATTTTAATTAGGTTAATTAGGTGCTAATCATAAAAATAATGCTATCATAGGGAGAATTTTAAAAAGTAATGTTATTTGGGAGGAATTGGAAAATATTTTGTTACCATTGAGAATTCGCAAGAGTTGATTGCTACCAAAGAGAATTTCCCTAATATATTTGTATGCATAAAGTGGAAACTACAGAACTTAATGCATTCTTAAAAAGAGCATAAAATGGTCAAATAATTAATAACTGGTAAAAAAACTTGAATAAAAATATGGATTACGTTATGCAATTAACAGTTGTCATTGAACTTCTTCATGGATGACAATCATGACATAATAACTCTGAAAATATGTTGCCAATAAATAAAATAAAGTCAGGAAATCTGAACACCCGCTAATGCTGAGTTTTTTAAAATTGGTAATATAGGTTGGGAATCCCAACTTGGGATGACTAAGCAAGGCTCCATACTTTTAATTAAAATTATTTTAGTTGGGTGTATGCAATGCATAATTTCCTTTTCCAAGTATTATCTAGGGTTTCTTGAACCAACATAAGTTGGTGGAGTTGGTGGGGAACTCACCTTGTAACTTGGAGGTCACAAGTTCGAGCCCCATTAATTGCGAAATGCCTGGGAGTGGCTCAAGCGATGACCTGCGGAGCTAGGCTGGTTAACCTGTGCTAGGTGCTGGTTCAGTTATATTGGAGAACACACAATAACAGCAATGGGATTGATGTTGATCACAACAAACTCACAACTGAAGCTCCTACTGAATCTACTGGAGTCTCCAACAAACACAGAAGCAAGCTGCTGTGTGCTTTGTTAGTTCAGTTGTTCAGATTAGTTGATACACAGATTGATGACATGGCGTTGGCTTACACAGATTGCTGACATGTAATGATTAGTTGTAAGTTGTTAGCTGTGTTAGTTAAGTTGTTAGCTGTGTTAGTTGAGCAAAGTTAGTTGTAACTAACTTCTTCTTTCATCTGATCAGTTGTGAGATGTAGTGCATAGCTTAACTATAAATACTAGCCTACTTCTCTTCTCTGTAATACAGTTTTTACAATCAATAAAAACTTCTCCCCCTCTTCTCTCAAATGAAGTTCTATCTATGAACTTCTTTATGGTATCAGAGCAGGCAATGATCCTGCCATGATAATCCGCAAAATTCCAAAACAAAATACAAAACAAAAGAAGCTGCAAAATTCAGATTGATCAAAATCAAATTCCAATAAATCTGAATCTTTTCCCACTTCCAATTTTTTATCAAAGCTAAGTCAAGCAAAATTCAGAACAATGACAGACATTCCTCCTATGCAAGATCCCAACAGTGTGTATTTCATACATACATCAGAGAATCCATATGCAGCAGTAGTATCAGACAAGTTTGATGGAGAAGGGTATGCTGAATGGAAGAGAGGAATTCTTCTTGCTTTTGCAGTCAAGAATAAAGTGAGGTTTATTGATGGTTCTTTGCCCAAACCAGCTCTCAATCATGCTGATTTTCAAGCCTGGGATAGATGCAACAGCATGGTTATGTCATACTTGTTGAGGTCCTTGAGTCCAAAAATTGCAAAAAGTGTAGTGTATTTGTCCACTGCAAGAGAAATTTGGAAAGATTTAGAGGAACGTTTTTCAGTGACTTCTGGCCCACAGTTCTATGGATTGCAACAGAATCTAAGTGAAATTTCACAAGGTGAAGATAGTGTAACTGACTTCTTTACTAAGCTCAAGATGATATGGGATGAACTCAGCAGTGCAAAAGCTGTGCCAGTTTGTGTTTGTACTGGGTGTTCTTGTAATGTTAGCCAGAAATTTCTGCAAGAAAAGGAAGAAGAAAGGCTGGTCCAGTTGCTAATGAAATTACACAAGAAACATGCACAAGTTCGAACCAATATTCTGATGATGAATCCCTTGCCTAGTATTACAACTACATACAGATTGCTCATTCAAGATGAGAAGCAACAACAAATGTCAGAAGATCAAGAAATTAAGCCAATGGAATTTGCAATTTCTGATGACAGGAGGGGTAACTATAATAAGTTTCAGCCTAAAGTCTTACAAGGGCCTGGAAATCACAAGTTTGCAGTACAAAGCAAAAGGAATTCTTATTTCTGTAATCACTGCAATATGGCTGGACATTCCATGGAAAGGTGTTGGAAGCTACATGGTTATCCACCAACTCACCATAAGGCAAAGAGATTTGCAGGAGTAATGCAGACGATGATGTGCAAACTGATGAGAATATCACACATATTTCATAAGAACAGTATCACCAATTCTTGAGTTTAATCAACAATACAGACAAGCCAACAGACAGCAAAGTGAATATGGCAGGTACTTGTCTAATTACTTCTTTTAATTCAAGATGGATCATTGATAGTGGAGCCACAGATCATATTTGCTCCAACTTAGATTTGTTTCACAAGTATTCTTTGGTTGATGAGGGTTCTAAGTCTATCACAGTAGCTGATGGTAAGAAATGTCAGGTTACTCATATTGGTGATGTTAGAATTGGTAAAGATATTATCCTTCAGAATGTGCTTCATGTTCCTAGCTGTCAGTTTAATCTGATATCCACTCACAAACTGTGCAAAGATTTATCATGCAATATTATATTTACTCATGACAAGTGTATGATTCAGGGGCTTTCCAAGACAACTACAGTGGTTCTTGGTAAAATAGAGTCTGGATTATATGCTGTGATTGAAGAAAGCATGGAGAATAAGAGAGAGGAGAATAAAGACTGTCCAATAGTTTTGGTTACAGTGAGTGATGAAATCAAGTTGTGGCATCTCAGATTGGGTCACTTGCCCTTTGATAAACTACACTTAGTGAATAAAGATTTGCCTTCAGTAGGAAGAAATTGTGAAAGTTTCTGTCAGATTTGTCCAAAAGCCAAATAATGTAGACAGTCTTTTCCAATTAGTCAGACTAAGACATTTCAGTGTTTTGAGTTAGTTCATATTGATGTTTGGGGACCATATAGAGTTCCAACTCATGATCATTGTACTTATTTCCTCACAATTGTAGATGACTATTCCAGAAATACATGGACTTTTTTGATGAAACACAAAACTGATTCAGTTGATATTTTGTCTAGATTCTTGGTCTACATTCATACTCAGTTTGGTTTAAAGGCTAAATGTTTTAGAACAGATAATGCCAAAGAGCTTTGTGAAGGCAAGATGTTACATTTGTTACAGTCTCATGGGATTAGGCATCAGAAAAGTTGCACAGATACACCACAACAAAATGGAGTTGTGGAAAGAAAACATAGACATCTCTTAGAAACAGCAAGAGCTCTATTTTTTCAGTCTAGACTCCCACTGAGGTTTTAGGGTGCAGCAACTCATCTCATCAATAGAATGCCACTGAGTAGTATTGATTTTGACATTCCTCATGAAAGATTGCACAAAACCACTGTGAATCTGGAACACCTTAAGGTGTATGGCTGTCTAGGTTATGTCTCAACTATCAAAGCAAATAGGTCCAAGTTTCATCCTAGATCTGTACCCTGTGTTCTAGTTGGTTATCCACCTGATCAGAAAGGATACAAAATGCTAAATCTAGAAACCAAGCAGATTATTATTTCCAGAGATGTTGTTTTTCATGAGAAACACTTACCATTTCATATTTCTGCCAATCAACATACAAAATCTAGCCCTATTTTTCTTCCTACCTATACATGACTTTGATATGCCTGATGTTTTTCAGCTATCATCAGAAAAAACACCAGAACAGATCATCATTCATAATCCACCACGAAACACTTCTTCCTCACAAACACCAGATACTGAAACTATACACACAGAAAACACAAACACAAAACCTACAAACACTAATCCTTCCCTTGAATCTACAGCTGATCAACCACATCTTCCTTTGCCCAATCACCAAACTAGACAGTCTGCAAGAACACACAAAACTCCAGCTTGGATGGATGATTACATTTGTCTGACATCACATAACGGCTGGTGCAATATTGTTGTTTTTGATGATCTTCCTATTGCACACAAGGCCTTGGTGAATCAAATTGTCAAGGAACAAGAACCAGTTAGTTTCCTTGAGGCTTCACAGTCAAAAGAGTGGATTCTGGCAATGGATAAGGAAATTGAGGCTCTCACAGCCAATGGAACTTGGGAGATTTGTTTTCTTCCTAAAGGGAAAAAGGCAATAGGTTGCAAGTGGGTTTACAAGATTAAATTGAAGAAAGATGGTTCAGTTGAGAGATTCAAAGCCAGACTTGTAGCTAAAGGGTTCACACAGAAGTATGGAGTGGATTATGAGGAAACTTTTTCACCTGTTATAAAGATGGCTACAGTCAGATGTTTAATTGCTTTAGCAGTAACCAATGATGGGAAAATTCATCAGTTAGACATTAACAATGCTTTTCTACATGGTGATCTCACAGAAGAGGTTTATATGAAGGTTCCTGATGGGATTTCAAATCCAGATAACAAGGTGTGCAGACTTAGAAAGTCACTTTATGGTCTGAAACAAGCAAGCAGGCAGTGGTTTGCTAAACTCACATCAGAACTAGTTCATCTTGGTTTTGTTCAATCCAAGAATGACTATTCTCTTTTTATCAAAAGAGTAGGTGGTGTTCAAACATTGATTGCAGTTTATGTAGATGATATTCTGGTTACTGGACCTGATACAGCAGCTATCATTTCCTTGAAAAGTCATCTGCATCATAAGTTCAACATCAAGGATTTGGGTGAACTTAGTTATTTTCTTGGGATTGAGATTTCTTGAGTTCACAATGGTGTATTCCTAACTCAGTCCAAGTTCACCAGAGAGTTGTTAGCAGATTGTGGGATGGATGTTTCAAAATTGGCTAAAACTCCTCTTCCAACCAAACTAAAGATCACTTCTTTTGAGGATGAGCCATTTGCTGATCCTGTTCAGTACAAATGTTTAGTTGGAAAGCTAAATTTTCTCACTCATACTCGACCAGATTTATCCTATGCTGTTCAAACACTCAGCCAGTTTATGCAGTCACCCAAACTTTCTCACAATCTAGCTTTGAACCATCTGCTCAGATATGTTGCTCATACTATTGGTCAAGGTATTTCTATTCAGCCATCATCAAAGTTGACACTTCAAGCCTATTGTGACTCTGATTGGGCTGCTTGCCCTGATACTAGAAGGTCTGTTACTGGTTACAACACTCTGCTAGGCACCAGTCCAATCTCTTGGAAGTCTAAGAAGCAAGGCACCATATCTAGATCTTCCTCTGAAGCTGAGTATAGAGAAATGGCTGCAGCTGCCTCTAAAGTAACTTGGCTTGTTAGGCTTTTACAGGAGATGGGAATTTCTAACCTAACTCCTATCAAGATCAACTGTGATAACCAATCTGCAATTCATATTGCAAGAAATCCAGTCCATCATGAAAGGACTAAACACATAGAATTGGACTGTCATTTCACTAGAGACAAAGTTCTAGAAGGGTTGATTGAGCTCACTTATGTCCCTACTTCTGAACAACTGGCTGATGTTCTTACCAAGGTTCTGCCTTCTCCTCACCATTCTGAACTGTTGTCCAAGCTAGGCATGTTTCCTACTGATCCAGTGCCTAGCTTGAGGGGGGCTATTGGAGAACACAACAATAACAGCAATGGGATTGATGTTGATCACAACAAACTCACAACTGAAGTTCCTACTGAATCTACTGAAGTCTCCAACAAACACAGAAGCAAGCTGCTGTGTGCTTTGTTAGTTCAGTTGTTCAGATTAGTTGATACACAGATTGATGACATGGTGTTGGCTTACACAGATTGCTGACATGTAATGATTAGTTGTAAGTTGTTTGCTGTGTTAGTTAAGTTGTTAGCTGTGTTAGTTGAGCAAAGTTAGTTGTAACTAACTTCTTCTTTCATCTGATCAGTTGTGAGATGTAGTGCATAGCTTAACTATAAATACTAGCCTACTTCTCTTCTCTGTAATACAGTTTTTACAATCAATAAAAACTTCTCCCTCTCTTCTCTCAAATGAAGTTCTGTCTATGAACTTCTTTAAGTTATGGGTCCCTTCTTCTTACCTAAAAATAATAAAAAATCTAGGGTTTCTTGTGTTTTGTTTATTAACGGCCAATGTAGTAAATTAGCTCCATAACTATAGTCTAATGTGCAAATTAACCCCATGTGTTTTAATTGAAGCATCAACTCCTATATACGGAGTAATGTTTAGTGTAATGAGCAATTAACATTTTCCAACCGAATTCCACCGGAAATTAAATTTTCTGTCAGAAATAGACATATAATTTATTTTCCTCATTACATACATGTATAATTTTTTATACATATACAACCCGTATTAGAATTGGAAAGGCATAATTCTTCTCCTATTCAGAGAAAATGCATAATAATTAACTTAAATTTCTTTTTGTAAAAGGTATACTTGCTAATAATTACGTAGAAAATGTTTAGCATAACAATTGGCGAATTAATTCAATGGATCAATAACACAATAAACGTTTATAAAATTCTTTTTTACACCACTAGACTTATACTCGGTATCAATGTAGAAGAGTGAATACGACAATGACTAATAAAATGGTGGACGAAATTACTTGCTATATTATTTGGCCAAAAAAACTTCTTGGTTTTTCTTTTGTCTGAAAAAAATTCTCATTTCATACCCCAATCTCTATATTTCTGGATCCACCACTGAGCATAGTTTATGTTAGATATGCCGTACTACTCTATTAGGACAATAGATGTGTAAGTAACCAAGGTCAAAATATGAAACTACATTACTTGTTGACATGAAAAATTTACTTCTTACTTAGTATTTTTTTACTCCTTAATTAGTATTCACATCTCATAGTTAGTTATGGAACATATTTTTCCATCAACAAAAGGTGTGGAACATATTTTTGTATTTTAACATTGTAATTTTCATTCTTATTTAGGCGCCCTTGGCTTTGTTGATCATGTATTCATGTTCTTACTCGTTTACCTAGCTGGGCTAGCTCCTTTAACAATCCATATCCAAAATCAATTAGTCTTTGGGCCGCACTAACCATGTTAGAATCATGGGCTTCTCATTCTCAACCAATATTCTGGAATAAAGTGTTTGGGTCTGTTTTAGACTTTTAACCAACTGGACTTCTATTAATTAGATCGTGGTTAATAGTTTTTTTTTTTTTTGGTGTTGAGAGAGCCGCAAAGGGTAAGGTGATAAATGATGTAGCAGTGGCGGATCCAAGAATTCAGAAATGGAGTCTAATTTTTACCTTTTTTTTCTTTGCTTATGCTGTCCTTCTATTTGCCCTTTTGTTATGTGGAAATAGGGAACGTTAGGTAGTAAATTTTATTAATACCATAATAAAATCATGCAGTGAATATTTAAGAATTTGTCTGTGGGCTTAACAGCAATAGAAATTAATATATTAGTCCAGCAATAATTTACAACGATTCATCTCAAAGAAAAAATTATATATGAATTACTTGTGAGATGAAGTTTTAATTAGTGAGTACTTATAATTTTTGGTAATATATGAATTAAATAGAGGTGTAATTTGAAGGTTGGAAAAATATAAAAATTATATGTGGAATAAATATTGGATGTTAAAGGGGTGGAGTGGAAGAGACTAATGAGTATATTAGACTATTAATATCTTGATGTTGAATAAGGAAAATGGTGTGGAAGAGGCATTAGAAGTTGTAAATTCATATAAACAATAAAGAAAAAATTGAAAAAAAAAACAAAACAAAATGATGGATGAAAAGAGAGATGCCACATGGCTTCTAATAATGAGATGCCACATGACTTCTAATAATCTATAGTGTTCCTTTTTAAATACTATGTATAGATTAGACCCTAAAAAATTAAATGAAATTGAACAATTATAAAATACAGTACTAACATCTTATTATATAAGAAAACAAAAACAAAATAAAGAGCAAGAAAAAAATTAAAGCTTTGAGAGATGCAGGTGTCAGGATTCGAACCCAATACCCTCCGCATTCAAAGGCTAGAGTCTTTGCAAGTACATTAACCATTGAGCTACACCAATACATGTTTTAAGCGGATATTAAATAAAATATATACTTATATACAGTTTTCCAGATTTTATTAATTTTTCTTTTTCCAAAAAAATGGGGGTTCCTTTGGTCCCCTCAAGGTACATGTAGGTCCGCCCCTGTGATGTAGACAGGATTTGATCTCAAGTCTTTGGTATCAACCCCTCAAGACTTTACCAATTAAGCTAGTTGGTATCCATAAAGTAATGTAGATTGTGGTTTGATAGTTTATAAATGGTAGAGAATTTATTACAAAAACAAAAAAAATTATTATTTTAATTTCATTGGATTTATATATCGATAAAAGTTTAGACTGTTTTATCGAGGGACTTATGCTCTGTTTTTTGGGACATTTTCTTCTTCATAATTTCAGTTCAATTCAAATCCAACAAGTTTAATTCAGTTTAATTTAGTCCAATAAGTTTGTTTCAATTTAGTTCAATTTCATTCAATTTAGTTTATTTTAATTTAACAATATAATTGAATTCAGTTTAGTTCGGATTCATTCAGTCCTAAAGAACAAGGCTTCACACCCTTATATCTTACCTATTGTTAAAAAGTCATCCTAAAATTTAAGAAAATAAAAACATTCAAATTTAATCAAGTTAAGTTTTGCAGGAAAAAGAAACGTCGCTATGAAAGAAATTAAGTTTTAAGTAAAAGTTAGCTACTCTTGTACATTCTTGAGCACACTATTAAGGTCTTGTCAGCCGCGAAAAAGGAAGGGGTGAGGGGGGAAACCGTCTCCCCCACATAAATATTAAAATGCATCACGAGTTGATATGTAAGAATTCGATTCAGTGGTAAAGAATGGTTGATCAATGTATGATCGGCGCGGTGTACAATTTCTGCCATCGACGACAATGACCTTTTATTTTGAAAAAATTGTAAAAAATAAGCAAATATTTAGAGCATAAGTATGAGAACTTGTAGGCAATAACCTTTGTTGTTTTGCTTTGCTACATCAACTTGTCAAACCAAGCTACAACATCTCATATGATAAACTGCAACCTCTTTTACTTTATGATTCCACACATCATTCTTACTCTCACAGTGAGATTGTTACTTGGAATTTACGAAGCTTGTAACTCTTGAGAGTCAATTGGCTCTACAAAGCTAAAAAAGTACAAATCATATTTGCCACAATGGTGAACCATCAATGCCCCTTGATAACAAGAAACGCCGACATCGACCATATTATCACGGTCCCAAATATTGCTACATTGAAAGAAGAAGAGGTCCTCCATCTTCTCAACCCTACTTTTACTAAAAATGGACCATTTTACTCGCACCCATTCTTGAATTACACTTCCAAGAAGGACCGTTTACCAATGAATTTATACACCACCACCATCCCACCACAGTTTCAGATAGTTAGGAACTTATAACTTATTATAGGTTGTAAACGTTTACATTTGTCCCCTATACCCGAAGCGGTGAGTTCAAGGATGAAACCAAACACTGCTTGTCAACAATTTCCTAAGTATGCATCGAACAATCAGTGACAGACTGACGTGACCCCAGAACCTATATTTCCATTTTTAGTAACTGTCATTTATAGTAATTGTCATGCTTAACATCTACCAAATGTAGTAACGTACAAGATATATTAAAAGTGATTACATTGCACTACATTTGATCCTTGAAAAAGATAAGAGTTGCACTCCAACCGATATCACTAAAGAGATTAAACCATGAGAGATAAGAATCCGGAATAAACTGGAAGGTTTTAATAAAACACGCGGATAGAATTTACCAGCGTTAGAATTTTCTAGCGCGTGGCATACACTCGCCACTAATTTTTGGCGCCCAGAAACCTGCGCCATTATATATAGGCGCTACGGTTTGGTTCTCAACCAATCACGACACGGATAAATTTTCAAAATGAGTTTTCACTAACTCAACAAATAACAGATATGGCGCAGCCTGGGAAGCGCTTGTTATTTCTAGTGCTAATCAGGTCATCATTGGAAATATCTGGCGCTGCCATTTCAGTTTCACAAAAAATCAATCTCTTCAAATGTTTATCTTATTTCGACCAATTACACTATAAATAAAACCCTCTAGAATCTATAAATAGGTAACAAATATCAACCAAATACCCCCCTTAAGCTTGAGTATTGACCGAAGCTGTAAATCGTCTCGTATATTTGATCAGTCTGCCGTATTAACTTTTGTTAAGCAGGAACTCTATCCGTCTGAACACCCAAAATTGTCCCAATTACTGCCGGAATTATAGCCAATTTATAAGCCTAAACCAAAGAATCTAAGGGGAAACTCTGGAGGAATCGTACCTAGAATCGAGAGCAGTCAGTCAGTTGCCAAGAAGTTCGAAGCAGATAATCCAGTAATTAAAGACAAGTGGTTAGTGTTCCTGAGAACCGCAGTATAGCCTAAGATATATTGTAACCTGAAATTATTTTTTTAATTGCTTTCACCACCATCATAAAACTGTTCATATAATCTTTCATATTGATCACGCCTAATAAGATATTCTTTGGACAAATATGTTACTACTAGGCTCCTTGAATCAACTTAAATCACTATTTTGACGTTGTTAGTTAATTATTTGTGCATTAAAATCAACTTACTAGAATGTAGTCTAACGCATGACCCTTTCGTCGTCGCATTGAACTAGTAAGGACCGCCTCGTGGGCTAATATTGGGAATCCCCTGAAGGAAATAGTGCCCTTGGTCCAAGTATGCATATAATATTAAGTCTAATAAATGCGGTTTAGTATTAATTAACAAGTTAATAATTCAGTGAGATCAAGTGAGCTGAATGCCTAGCTAGAGGCCGCTTCAGTTCAAGTGGAATTAATGATATTAATCCACAACTTACTCTTGACTGAACCCGTAGGGTCACACAAATAGTACGTAAACGGATTAAATATTTAATGGCATTAAATACTCCATCTATGGATATTCGGAATCGACGGATCTTGGTTTCAGTGGGAGCTGAGATTGTCACAAGCAAGAAATGAATACTCCGGAAACGATGATATTACCGGAAACGGAAATATGGATCGTATCGGAAATATAAATATTATCCAAGTCGTAAATGTTTCCAGAAACGGAAACATGGTACGTATCGGAAAATATTATCGGAAATGGAAATATTGCCGGAATCGAAAATATTGCCGGAAACGGAAATATTGTCAGAATCGGAAATATTATCGGAATCGGAAAATAATTCCGGAAACGGAAATATTAAATATTTGTTCGAAACGGAAATTAATTCCGGAATCGGAAATATTAAATATTGTTCGTATCGGAAATAAATTCCGGAATCGGGAATTTAATCGGAAGCGTATCGTACGAATTAGCATCGGACGAGGCCTGCCAGACGAAGGCCCATCACGAAGCCGGGCCATCGCCCAGCAAGCCAGCGCGCCACAACGCACCAGCCAAGGCTGCACCAGGCCCACCGCAAGGCAGCCCAGCGCGCGCCAAGGCTGCGGCAGCGTGTGGGCCTAGTGGCAATGGGCTGCGAGTGCTCGCGGGCTGCGCGCGCGCGCATGGCGCCCCTCGTGGGCTGCTGTGCGTGCGTGTGTGTGTTTGTGTTCATATACGAATCCTAAAGCTATCAGGATTCGATATATGATTAAATTCCTAATCCTAAAAGGATAAATTAATTAAATAAGAGTTCTACTAGGATTCTAGTTTAATTAATTCGTATCCTAGTAGGATTCCAGTTCCTTTTCCATACCTCTATAAATAGGTGCCTAGGGTCATAATTTATAGATACAATTGAAGTATTCTAAAGGTAAGATTTTGAAGAAAAATCAGCCATACACTTGCACCTAATAGCCGAAATTCCTAAGCTACCTTAAGGGCGATTCTAGTTGTTCAAGCTTAAGGCGGATCCGGACGTGCTGTGGACTATCTACGGAGGGACGACACTTGGAGTCCTAAAGACTTGTTCTTGTTCGATTCGGGCGCAGCTAGGGAGGGCACGCAACAAAGTGTATGCATCTAAACTATGCTAAATGATTATGTGTAAATAATATGCTTTCCTGGCTTTATGGTTTTTCCGCATGATTTATGTTTTGTCATATGAATCATAACCTAACAGTGGTATCACGAGCCTCTTAATATTTTCATAATCTAAATTGCATGAACATGGTTAAATTTTACAAATTTGCAAGGAATTAAAAGGGGTGATTAATTTTCGTAATTGTTAATTAATTGCAAATTGCGTTTATTTAATTATATGTACGCAGTTTTTCGGCAGTTTCTTCGTTACTCATCCAAATCGAGTGATTTTTGTGTCAATTCCGCATGTAAAAGGCATTCTAAAATTTTGACAAAAATTATGTTTTTCGGTCGAACCCAGAATTCCCAAATTCGAAGTCTAACTATGACTTTTCGGAGGCTTTAGTTTTTCGAACGCAAAAGTTTGTAAATTTAAGATGTTAAATTAAATATTTGCGATTCTTGTTGATAAATCTTGAATATTTGATTGACCTACTGTATATGTTTAACAAGTTTGAATGCCTAGCCTTGTTAATTATACAACCTAATTTGTAATTATGATTAATTTGTTGAAATTCGAATAATTTAAAATTGATTTGATTTTCATAATTAATTAATAATTTAATTAGGTACCAATGATTAAAAACCACCATAAAAATTGTTAATTTGTGTTAAATTTTAAATTTTTATGACCTAGATTTGAATCCTTGATAATCGGAAATTAATTGATTAATAAATTTTGGATTTTTCGCCCTAAAATTATGAAATTAATATGTTTTATTAATTTGTCATTAATTTTGGAAATAAAAGTTTTAATTTTTATGCAATTCGCTCATAAAACTTGCACGCACAAAGCAATGGACGCTACGTGTTACCCTTAAGGGATGTTGTATAGTGCGGGCATGCGGCGACGAGCAAGGGAGCTCGTCGCCCATGCGGTACGAATGCAACGAGCAAGGCAAGTGGCACGCGAGCACAAGGCAGTGGCCCTGCCTTGCGTCGAGTGCTGCGATGATGCATGGGCGGATGGGCGAAGAAGCAAGGCGAGCGAGTAAGGCAGGCGCGCGCGCGGGCAGCGAGGGGTGCCTCGCAGCACGAGCGCTGCCTCGCCCAGCCTCGCCAAGCAGTTGCTGCGCTACGAAGCCAGCGAGCAATGCTGCGCGCAAGCGTGGCTTGGCTTGCTGCGTTTGCGCGTGGCTGCTGCTCGTGCCTTGCTGTGCGATCACTCGTGAGGGGCGATGCTGCCTCGAGGACTCGACGGGGCATGGGAGCAAGCCCATGGCCTCGTCTTGACCCGATTGATGCGCTTTGAATTTTAATATTGATTTTCAGTTCGGAAACGATTTTAATTAAATTTTAAAATTCGTAATTTAAATTGTTTTCTCAGATTTTAATTTTGAATATTATAATAATTATAAATTTTATTTATACTAACTATTTTACTAAAATTAAATCTTGAATTAATTTAAATTCGTTTAATTCAACTGAAATAAATTAAATTAATGGATTCGATTATAAATTTATATGAGCTTTAAATTTTAATTAAATTTGTATGTTTCCGGTTAGACTAGAAATACATTTTTATGTTTAAAATTAGTAAAGCATATGAATTTATTGGTTTAAGTGGGAGCATTTTTAGTCATAAACTCTTGATTAGGTCTACAAATCCTTTAAGGTTAAACAACTTGATTAGAATTAATAAGGACTGAATAATTGGTAGATTATTGGTGCCCTTAATTAATTGCTGCAAATATTTATGTGATGCATAACGTGTTTTACTAACCAGCTATGTGGGCCATTCATGATAATGAATGGGTGAATGGTGTATATTGTATATCTACTGTTTTGCAGGTTATGGAGTGACTAGTATGGCCCAAATAGGACATAAAATATGGTCTGCGTACCATTAATTTGAATGTAATTGGTCTAAAGTACCAAATTTGTTTTTCAATTTAAATATGGTCTGCGTACCATCAAATAGTTGTAATTAGTTTAATTATAGCTTATCCTATTTGAAGAAAATGGCGCTTCCCACGGTGAAATTCAAGACGGATTTTTCAATCCATTTTCAAGACAGACTTTGAAGTTGAAGCTTCAAGATGAAGTCGGGTCATACTAGATCACATTTATCTTATGCATGCTTTAAGTTATTTATTGCTTTAAATGTGTCTTAATTATGCATGAGATTGTGGCTTGATTATGTTGCATGATTAAGGATTTTAGTTCACTTAAAATCTAACCAACATAGTAAGAGCCTTAAGTTCCAAACTTAAAAATTGAGTTAAAAGGTGCCATGCCAAAATAAACACTTACTTGGATATCCTTTACATCAATCTAGTAATAGTTTCTCAGCGAGGTGTTACTTATTGGTCCTAAAGGGGTAAGGTACACAAATAATTGTGAGTACATGTTAGTTATGGTGAAACTCAACGATATAAGTAAGGAGTCCTTTTATGTCGTGGCAAATTCGATAGGTTTTCCTAATAAGTTCTTAGACGTACCTATCAACCAAGAATAGTTTCTAGACTATTAGCAAAAGGCTTTTGCTTACCTAAAAGATTTTAGAATTGAGTCTAAATACATAATGTGCTTAATTCTTCAATGGTTTTTAGGGTCTTGGAATCATTTTATTCACACCTGTCGGAATAATAAATTCGAATAAAATGCTAATAACTTGTTTGAATTGCATGATTGCTTTAATTTTCAAGTTATTATTCATGATAAATGTTTAGACTTTGCATGCTTCAATGAATGTTTTAATTAAATATCTTGCACTGCAGTAAATCCTTTTCGAAAGGTAACAGTAAATTTCCTCGATTGGTTGTGAATCCAAGAACGATTCACGGAAATGAGAGAAACTGAGCGATTTAAAATGTACGTTTCTTATAGCGACTTTTATGGTTGTTTTCGAGTATCAAAGTCGAATGGCAAACCGATTGGTGCTTGTGAATTCAAAATACAATGTAGTTTTGAGATCATAAAGCATTGAGTTTAAACACTCAACTTTACCAATTGTTAACAACCTAATATCTTTTTCCATTTAATTCTCGAATGAGTCTAGACCCTAGACATTCGAATAGATCGATGCTTAGAGAACTTTAGAAGCTTCTGGTAAGATTATCTAGTTGAAACAAAATATTCAACATAAATTAAATGGTAAGAACCTTGTTGGAGTGACATTGGACATGTCTAACAAAGTATAAAAGTCAACACTAAAGAATTCAATTCTTAAGACTATAAGAAAGGGTACAAGAAATAGGAAAACAAGGAACAAATAAAAGGAATTTACGATTCCGTTTCTACCTATAAGTTTATGTTTAAAGAGAAGAGACCTAGCAATTAAACTTCCTTGGTATCATATACCGCTTGAGGCTCTTACTTCGGTAATAACTCAAACAATGGAAGCTAGGCTACACTAATGGCCTACAAGTGGGAAATAAAGCATGGCAATGCTACATTAGTTGTAGGGTCATCTAGTTTGTTTTAAGTCCTTTCAAAGGCTGGAACTTAATGGCTATTTTGTTCCAAAATAAGCATACCTAAATTTCAGTTTTCAAACACAGAAAGACTCACATTCAAGAAAAACAAAAACAATATTTGTTTGTTTATTTGAATGAAATGGTCAATTACGGGTTGAGTCAATATGCTTGATTAAAACAAACAACTCTTTAACAATAAAAACTCTACTAGGTTCAAATCAACCCCTTGATTTGAGTTCCATTAATCTTTGGCATTGTTGCTTAGGCCATGTCAACAAGTTAACATTCATAATCTCTATTTTGATGGACTTTTGAAAGTTGATTGATTTCTAGATCAATTCAAGACAAGCTAGTCTTACTTGTTGAAAGTAACAAAAGATATGAACTATTGTTAGAACACCTAGACGATAGAGTTCAAAGCTAAAGAAAGGTTTTATGACTTTATTATTTCACACATATTTGAGTGAATATAGGTTTATTTACTCAATGTGATATAAGTTTGAATCTGTTTGGCTAGTTCAAAGATTCAGAAGTATAAAAACCTTGGCAAGAAATCATAAAGATCTAGGTTAGATCTTGTTGATGATTACTTAAGTCAAGAATGATCATCAATGATTGTGTGTTGTAATTTCACGATCTAGCTTCATAAGATATGGCATATCTACGTTGGAATAATCGAAGTCAATTAGTACTTGATTCGATCAATGATGAATCATAAAGACTTTTCCTATAATTTCTAACACAAAATGCTCAACTACCACTAAACTAAACCAAATTCGTCAAAGCTATTTGAAAAGTAATTTCAGAATATCTTTTCAACAATATATATATCTAAAGAGTTGCAAAACTCAGTGGGAGCTTAGTGTTTGTTGTTCAACAAACTAAGGCCCAAGTATAGATATATGTTTCATTGTGATTTATTCAAATGAGACACAAGGGTATTGTTTCCACCACGAATATTTGAGAACATAATGTTTGTTTGCTCGAAATAATGTCCTTTTGGAGATTCGTTTTCAAAATGACAAGTGGGAGAAAATAGACCTCGAAATTCTTCGAGGCGAACAACAAACATAGACGGACATTCAGGAGGCTTTTCGAAGTTCTTTAGAAAATCCAAACATGTATTCTTTAAGGACTTTAGAAGTGGCTTTAAAGAATAGACATCTCTTAGAAGACTTTACAAGTGCTTCAAGGAGAACAGAATATTCAAAAGACTTTCAAGTGGCTATTGATATTCTATTGTTTGATGTTCTATACCCAAGTAGGCATAGAGTTCAAGTCACTGAAACTATGAGATTCTTCTATTAGATAGTGAAGAAACATAGAGTTCAGGTCAATGAAACTATGAGATTCTTCTATTAGATAGTAAAGAAACCTACAACTTGCAGTCAAACTATTATCATGTAGATTAATGAGTTTGTGACTTGCAAGAAAGCTATGACGAAATATAGATTCCCTAAAATGGTTAGAGGCCATATATAGACTCAAATGTTTTAGATGGTTAGAGGCCATAAAACATACTCAATGTTTTGATGACAAAATTGAAATTTTGTTGATTTGCAAGAATAGTTTCACACCTATTGGTTGCAAGTTGGTTTTAAGGATAAAACCATCAAAACATGAAATTGTGTTCACACACAAAGCTAGATTAGTTGCTAAAGGTTACAAGAAAATTCACGGCGTGAATTGTGTTGAAACCTCATGCATAATCGTAATACTCAAGTCTATAATTCAAGCAATGATTGCATATTGGTTAATATGGCAATTGGATGACAAAACGTATTCCTCAATCAAATGTTGGAATAAACTATGTACATGTTATGTCATAGGATTTGTGGATCCAAATAAATAAATGCTTGAAAAGGAAAGCTAGCTTATGAAATCTAAGTACAGATTTAAGCAAGCAATTGGGAATTGGAAATGTATTTTAGTGATGCTAATAAGTATTTTAGTTTCATAAAATGTACATGACTCTTATAGATATATAAGAAGTTTAGTGGGAGTACGTAAAACTTAATTGGTCCTATGTGTATCACAGACATATCTCTCTATTGTGAAATAACATTCAAATGCTAATGACTTAGATTTGAAATTATGGACCATGGCGAAACTTAGTACATACTGGGTATTAAGATCTATTTACAAAGATCTTATAATATTGTTTTGGATTAAGAAATGGCATTTACTAAATCAAACACGAAAGTCTCCATTGGAGACATTTGACCCATATGAATAAATCTAAGTAAAGGATGTTTGAACTATGTATAAGCATTTACTAAGTTAAACATCAAAGAATCTAAGTAAGATTCTTAACCTATATTACATGTCAAAGAATTTAGCTGGATTCAGTATCTACTGAAATTAAATGAGCTAAAGTTACATGAATAGAATTCAATTGGGAATTATTCTGCAAAAGAATTTATCATGCATGATATAATATGAGGATCACCAAAAACGTATCGTATGACTTTAGGCATGACGAACATATACCAATCTCTATTGATCTAAGTGAAGATCAACTAGATTGAGATCAAGAATACTTATGGTACTTGAAAAGGTACATAGGAATAATTCTTGATTCAAGGAAATAAAGATATGCTAAATATTGATGCTACACGCATAAACACTGGCAAAGGATCAAGCAAGACCCTTTGGAGTTAACCATTGATAAGGACGAGCTATAGAGCATCGTGTTTTAAAATGGCAACATGGATTGGAGACCATGAGTTGTTGCGTGGGAAGCTAAAATATTAATTTCTATGTTCTAAGATACAGCTGGAAAGTATTCCACATATCTGTGAACTGCTTGGATAATTAAATCCAAACAAAGCATCACTAGCAACCTAAACAGTTGAAGTAAAAGTACTTATTGCCTAAGAAGCAATAAAACAGAGTTGTTTATATTAATGATTTCTTCATTGAACTTGGGAAGATCACATGTTTGTTGACTTAATGGTTCTTCATTGCAAAATGCGTAGAACCACTATTGTAGCAAGAAAGACTAGATCACAAAATACACATACTCAAAAGATCTTATCATCTATCTCGAAGAACGTTCGATGAAAAGGATATTAAGATTGGCAAAGCATGATAACTAAACCTATGCAACAAGTGAGAAACAACACTCACATTGTGGAACTGGAAATCAAGCATAGCTTTGAATTCCATGAACTGTTTTAAAGATGGGTTTGAGGCCCATGGTTGTAAAACATTGGGGTTGAACATTTATCATACATGAAATGTATTTCATATTCCATTTAATCTTGGTTTAGTATTAAATTATGAGTCCCTTCAATTTGACGAAAAATTCAAGATAGACTGTCAGGACCAGTCCTGTGACTAAGAAATGTCTATCAAGTGAATTTGAATGTCAAAAGTTGAAAATGGTCCCTGGTCTGAGTTTTCTATAAAGATGGACGCATAGAAAACGTTAGACGACTAGAATGCAAGATGACTAGTAGTTCTGTTTCTTGAACTATGTGGACATGGCAATGTCATAATCATTTGCATAGATACTTAATTTGGGAAGACTAGTATCGGACAGACCTATGAAACTTTACTGTAAGAGATGAAAATCTGTCATAAGTAAATTTCATTAAAATTATTAGACACTAAATCCTCAATACCTGAGTGATTTGAGATTACTTGTTTGAGAACTGGTTGCTTTGACGTTGACCAACCGTCGCACCGTAAAAGGAAGCTATAAAGGCAACGCTCAGGTAATCACCTATCAAACGAAGTCTAATCTCAAGATCGCAAGATTGGGATTGTCCTCCCATAAATCCGGATGAGATGCTTAAAAGTTGTACAAGGCCACTCGGAGAGCTAGAAACTGTAAAATGCATGGCCGTGCTCGGATAAATCATAGGCTACGATTATCTGTTTATTTGATCAGTTGAACTCTGAAACCGAGAAACACCTCTGGACATAATAAGGATGACAACTCTTACCTTATGTTTAAGAGCAAGCATCGAGCGACAAAGGAATTAGGTAAATGCACACTTGTCCCTAAGGACCAGTGGGAGACTGAAGGAAATAGTGCCCTTGGTCCAAGTATGCATATAATATTAAGTCTAATAAATGCGGTTCAGTATTAATTAACAAGTTAATAATTCATTGAGATCAAGTGAGCTGAATGCCTAGCTAGAGGCCGCTTCAGTTCAAGTGGAATTAATGATATTAATCCACAGCTTACTCTTGACTGAACCCTTAGGGTCACACAAATAGTACGTAAACGGATCAAGTATTTAATGGCATTAAATACTCCATCTATGGATATTCGGAATCGACGGATCTTGGTTTCCGTGGGAGCTGAGATCGTCACAAGCAAGAAATGAATACTCCGGAAACGATGATATTACCGGAAACGGAAATATGGATCGTATCGGAAATATAAATATTATCCAAGTCGTAAATGTTCCGGAAACGGAAACATGGTACGTATCGGAAAATATTATCGGAAATGGAAATATTGCCGGAAACGGAAATATTGTCAGAATCGGAAATATTATCGGAATCGGAAAATAATTCCGGAAACGGAAATATTAAATATTTGTTCGAAACGGAAATTAATTCCGGAATCGGAAATATTAAATATTGTTCGTATCGGAAATAAATTCCGGAATCGGGAATTTAATCGGAAGCGTATCGTACGAATTAGCATCGGACGAGGCCTGCCAGACGAAGGCCCATCACGAAGTCGGGCCATCGCCCAGCAAGCCAGCGCGCCACAACGCACCAGCCAAGGCTGCACCAGGCCCACCGCAAGGCAGGCCCAGCGCGCGCCAAGGCTGCGGCAGCGTGTGGGCCTCGTGGCAATGGGCTGCGAGTGCTCGCGGGCTGCGCGCGCGCGCATGGCGCCCCTCGTGGGCTGCTGTGCGTGCGTGTGTGTGTTTGTGTTCATATACGAATCCTAAAGCTATCAAGATTCGATATATGATTAAATTCATAATCCTAAAAGGATAAATTAATTAAATAAGAGTTCTACTAGGATTCTAGTTTAATTAATTCGTATCCTAGTAGGATTCCAGTTCCTTTTCCATACCTCTATAAATAGGTGCCTAGGGTCATAATTTATAGATACAATTGAAGTATTCTAAAGGTAAGATTTTGAAGAAAAATCAGCCATACACTTGCACCTAATAGCCGAAATTCCTAAGCTACCTTAAGGGCGATTCTAGTTGGTCAAGATTAAGGCGGATCCGGACGTGCTGTGGACTATCTACGGAGGGACGACACTTTGAGTCCTAAAGACTTGTTCTTGTTCGATTGGGGCGCAGCTAGGGAGGGCACGCAACAAAGTGTATGCATCTAAACTATGCTAAATGATTATGTGTAAATAATATGCTTTCCTGGCTTTATGGTTTTTCCGCATGATTTATGTTTTGTCATATGAATCATAACCTAACATCCCCGACCTTATTAGTAAACGTCCCCGACTCTCAATCTCTATTACGTTGGATGTACGTTGAGCGATCTCCACAATAGGGATCACAATGGAACCTATGGCCGTTGTGGTCGAATATGTTCGCATGGGCTTCGGCTTCCCTTGCGTATCACAATAACTAGGTTTTGTCAGTTTTCCTCAATCACTAGTAGAAAAATTGTCATTTGCAACTCATCAATTGCAACTCACGCAAGTCATATGGGTTGCAAAATAGGTTTGGTCAACGCGGGTCAACTATTAAATGAACTACTCGCAGCGAATTCATTGACCCCGAGTTGCCAAAAAACAATTTTTTTTGAAAAAAAAAAATTCGCAGCGCGTAGAGACTGTACAAGTTGCAATTAGTGGAATAAATTGCAACTCACGCGCTTGTCAATTGCTGCAATTCAAAATAGTTGCAACTTTGGCCTGTGAGGTTGCTGCAATTTATTTCAAACACTCACTCAAAACCTCCTTGTACTACGCAGATCTAGATCGATCGAATTCCAGAAAAAATATCCAGTGAAACCTTCGAATCTCCATGGCCAATTTCTGCCCTAATCTACACAAATCTTACCCCCATTTACTCCCTTCTTCATCTTCGGTTTGCTCCTTCGCCGCGCAGCCATCGGAAAACGTTTCACCGGCAGTAACTAAATCTTTTCAACTTCCACCGCATATCTCACCGGCGGTAACTTGCTCTCTCCTCCGCGCAAGGTTTTCTGTTCTTTTTCAACTCCCACCGCCTATAACACCGCGAACGCTGTTGCTTAATGATTGAAATTGTTCTTTTTCAACTCCCACCGCCTATAACACCGAGAAGGGTGGATTTATCTGGGATTTCCTTGCAATTATCCGAAATTGAGGTCTTCCTCTTTCTCTCTCGTTTGAGTTTCGCGTTTTTGTGTTCTTGATTACTGATTGAAATTGTTGGATGGTTGAACTTATTGATTAATTTGTTATTTCTTTTCCTCTCTCGTTTGATTTTCGCATTTTTAGGTCTTGATTGATGGTTGAAATTGTTTGATTGTTGAACTTATTGATTAATTTGTTATTTATTTGGCTGTAGGTAGTTGATTAATTGTTTTTCTTTAGGGATTTGTCACTGTTTTAGCGTTGTTGATGTGGTTGTGATTTCTGTATACTCTCAGAAACAACTTCTCTAATAATACTACAGGTTAGGGTAAGGCTCCGAACATTTGGAAGACTGACCCTATCTAGACCCCACCATTGGTGATATCCATTTTACTGAAGGTTTTTCATTGTTAAATTATTTATTTGAAGATCAAAAGAAAGCAACAATCCAATATAAAATATGAAGCAACAGCACGATGACAGTAACATGAAAATAACAAAATGCTTATGGGTAAAATTTAAAACCAAAACTCAATTCATTTTTTGATTTTCTGAACTGGATTATCAGATTATCTCAGTAATTTCAGTTCTTAATCCTGGTAAAATTCTAATATTGATTTAAAGATTAAAAAAAAGATCAAATTCAAATAGTCCAATTTAATTAGTTGCAAACAAACTCTAGTAATTTTTGGATTATAAGTATTTATAATGTAAATTACCAAATAAGAATACAACAGAAGTGTAAGAAATATAGCAGAAGAGTAATTCATAACCGGAGGAAAGAATGAATTATATTCTTGGGATTGTAGGTGAAGTGCTTAAACGAAAACGACCACAAATGGAAAACACAGATAAAACTGCTGACTGGTCAGCTTTAAGAATGCAAAAACTAATAAATGCAATGGCTACGAAGAATCATTTCTATATAGGTATCCACCCATCTGGTAACATTGAAAAGTGATCCAGTCTTACCACTCTGCGGGTCAGAAACTATTCACTAGTAGAGAAAACGTCATTTGCAACACTGTTAACTCTCCTTCTCTCCCTATAACTCTCCGTCCATTTCAAACCCTAGAATTCTATCTCTTTGTTTCGTCCAAATCGTTCAATGGGATTTCGAAAAAGAACTTCGATCTGGTTCCTTCCAACTCCCCTCGTGCAAAAGTATATTTCTATCTATCTCTAAATCTCACCATTTTTTTCCTTTTCTTTCTCATTTTTTGGATATGCTGGTCGATTATTTTGAAATAATGTAATGGGTTCAACTCTAGAGAGAAAGACGATTAACTCCACTCTCGCTCATTGTTCTACCTTTGCCTCGTTGATTGCGGTAAGAATTCGGTTCATAAACCCTTTGTTTTCTTCGAATTTGTTTGATTTATAATGTTTAGTTGGTGATTATTTTTAGGGTTTATTCTGTTTAACATATTAATTTGACATAAATTTCTGGGTTTCTGTCGGTTAAGAGACCGATTCAGCTCCTTTTAGGTTATTTTTTTATTATTATTTTCAATGTTATTTCTCTCAATTTTGTTGAATTCGGGGCCAAAGTAGGTAAATGTTGTCGAAATTTGTTGAATTATGTCGATTTTGTTTTTTAAGGTTTTTCCTTTTTGAAGTTTCTACTGAATTTCGATTTAGGGAATTTTGCTGATGCATTTGTTTAATCTGGATTTTGCTGCAGAATCTCCCATTGTTGCGGATATTGCAAATATTTCTTGAACTGCAATACTGGAAAAGGTACGGAGTATCACCATTCTGCGTTTTTTTTATGGTAAGGGCAAGTTAGTATTGGGTCTCTTCAAGTATGGTAGAATTTTATTGGGTAGTTTTTAGATTGAATCTTGTTTTCATGCTCGAAGTTGGATACATACCCTTTACTCCCTTTACTGCTGATGTTGTTACAACATGGTTATGAATTACGGTTAATCGGTGGTTATTCATATTGTTAGACATTACTTAAGAAATGTGTATTTTACTTTCGTCTCTTTACTTTCAATTGTGTTTTCTTAATTTTTTTAGGTTAATGAATGGTAAAGATAAAGATAAATCCCCTTCTTGTTGGTCTTGAGCTCATTTAAGGCCTCACTCATCTTGTTATCATGCAGACCATAACCTGAAAAATGCTTTTAGAAGATTATTTTTTTGTATATATATAATAATAATATTTATATGATTCCGTAGGGCTTAGTGACTTCCTGTTTTTTTCGTATTTGTATTATTGAAGGGATTGCAAACCCCAAGACTGTGTCTGTTCAAGCAGGAGGCAAAGACTCAGTAGTGCTTACTACAACAAAGACCAGGAAGCAGAATAAGCCTGCAAGTACGCAACACAAGTATGCGAAGAAGAAAGATTTCAGTTGGATTATGCAGGCAATTCATTCAGGAGCAGATCTGGAGGCTGCTATTTCAAATTGCATGGGATACAAAACTGAGGTATTGTCAGTCACCTGCATTCTTCTATACTGCTCACTTACTCGGTTCTTTTTTGAAGACATGATATTTTATATATGATAACCTCAGGGTCAAGGCTTTATGGTTGGCGTGAATATCGATCCTCTTCCTGGATTGCCAGCTGCATTTTCGGTAATCTTTTTTTACTGCTGTCCATTTCTGTTGCTTGCTTCTCTGTTGGTTCTATGTCATATGTATGCTAGGTACACTTTTCAAGTAATGTTGTATATCCTTTTTTTTTGCAGGATTTGCTTCAGTTTATTTTGGTACATGTGGAAGATAAGAATGTGGAGCCGCTGCTTGAGGTACCTAGATCATACATCTTCACATCTCTGGTTCACTTTATCTCTAATTTGGTTTAAATAACTCACTTTTTCCTAAATCCGACCTAATAATACACAGGCATTACTAGAGGCATGACAGGAACTCCGACCATTGTTGTTCAAATCTCACAATCGGCTGAAGGATCTAATATTTTTGGATATTGCTCTTGATTCTTCTGTGGGGACAGTCATTGAAAGGGGTTACGAGGAGCTGAATAATGCTGGACCTGAGGTATACATTGATTGCATATTCATTTTTCCAGTGGTTGAAATTTTGTCAGCTTCATGTTCTGAGGTCAATTTTGAGAATTGTTGCTCCTTGTGCTCCCTTAATTTTAATGATTAGTAAACTGAAAATCTCCGTGCCTAAATCTGTGACACTACCATGACTTTTTGAGAATTTATTTTTATTTTTTTAATTGGTAAGGAGAAGGACCCTACTGGACAAGCAGGTAAACTCAGTTGAGCTTAACAAACCAGAGCCTTTGAGAGTAGGGGGAAGGAGAAGGGGTCCCCCTACACAACTTCTCGAACTCTCATCTTGCAGGACTCCTAAAACGTGCATAACCATATTGGAATGAGTCTTAGAAAGTTTAAACAAAGCATATAAAACATGTAATTAGTTTAAAATGAGTCCATAGGTTCATGAGTTCGAAAACGTATCATTTTAGCCTAAATATGTCCGTAACGACCCAACAAGCCTTAAACGTGCATAACTTGATTGGAATGAGTCTTAGAAAGTTTAAACATAGCATATAAAACATGTATTTAGTTTAAAATGAATCATTAGGTTCTTGAGTTCAAAGTTGGTAGCGAAAATGCCTCAATTTGGCCTAAATATGTCCTATAACGACCCAACAAGCCTAAAACGTGCATAACCATATTGGAATGAGTCTTAGAAAGTTTAAACAAAGCATATAAAATATGTAATTAGTTTAAAATGAATCATTAGGTTCATTAGTTCAAAAATGGGAGCGAAAATGTCTCATTTTAGCCTAAATATGCCCATAACGACCCAACAAGCCTAAAACGTGCATAACCATATTGGAATGAGTCTTAGAAAGTTTAAACAAAGCATATAAAACATGTAATTAGTTTAAAATGAGTCCATAGGTTCATGAGTTCGAAAATGGGAACGAAAATGTATCATTTTAGCCTAAATATGTCCGTAACGACCCAACAAGCCTTAAACGTGCATAACTTGATTGGAATGAGTCTTAGAAAGTTTAAACATAGCATATAAAACATGTATTTAGTTTAAAATGAATCCTTAGGTTCTTGAGTGCAAAGTTGGTAGCGAAAATGACGGTATTCAAGTCACTCTTGCCTATACCAAGTTCTTTTAAATTAGTTTTCGAGTAACTAATACCAAGTTTTTGCTTTTTGAAGGGTTATGTACAAAGAGAAACGCCATACTCTAATGAGGAGTTAGAAGAAACTCGAGAACAATGGGCAAAGTATTTTAAGGACAACTATTTGAAGGATGCCGGCGAATGAGTTTGTTGTCTAGTAATGTTATGTTTTATGTTTTTGTTATGTGTTGGATATGACGTTGGATGCTAATTGGAGCTATATATGGTTGTTGGAACATATATGTATGTTATGTCTTATATACAGGTGTTTATAAATTCCCGTTTTGTCCGGGTTTCGTAAATTACAAGGGAAACTATGGCAAATTTTTTGCAACCTATTAAACTATTTATAATGTTTTTATTATAATTTTTTGTCAAAACAATAGGATTGTCCAGGGATAAATATATAAATATGCATCTGACCGGAGCTATTATATATTTTTTTTTATATAAAGAATTAATTGCAGCGCGTGTACTGGCACTGCGCTGCAAAATGACAACTAATAGCAGCCCATATGTCTCAAACAGCGCTGCAACTACTTTTTATTTGCAACTTATAGGGGTCAAACAGCGCTGCAACTCATACACTATTTGCAACTTATACAGGTCTACCAGCGCTGCAATTAACCTATTATTTGCAGCGCCTATGACCGCTGCAAAAAAACTTACGGTATTTGCAGCCATCACAATTGCAGCGCGCGAAAACGCTGCAAAAAGCCTGTTTTACCCGCGCTGCAAATGTGATTTTTTCTACTAGTGAATGTCATTGAAAACTAAATAGCGACTCCAATGACTAGTAAAAAGAGGCTAATGCCCACAGTTAGTCCCATTATACTTAATAGGATTGTCACATCCTCGAGCACAGTTGATTCGACCCATTCCATAGGAAAAGTGCCTCGTCCTTAGCCGACCCCCTCACATATGTCCCATTCGTCTCAGGCCCTATATCGCTTCATTCAGGATGAATTTGGGAAGATGATTATTTCTCATTGGTTTTAGTTATAGACTGAAATCATAAAAGTGAGGAGAAGATAGAGTAGAAGAAGGGAAGGGGAGAAGGGGGGGGGGGGGGGTTGTGCGGGCGCGGAGAGGAAAGACTAGAGAAAAATGTAGAGAGAGAGAGAGAGTTTTTTTCGGTTTTGTAGTCTCTAATCTTTGTAAAGAGCTCATATAGGCTTTTGGTTTATCTTTTGGAACACAAGAAAATTAAATGGAAAATAATGGAGTGTATAGATAGGTTCAGTTGAGGGATCAATCACACGACACCGACTAGGGGAATTTTGAAGGAGGGAATCTCTTAACATTCGTCACTTCCGAAGAGCCTAACTTGTTAACCCGAGTCCCATGCAAGACATTGGCCCAAAAAAATATTTTTCTTATTATCTACTCCCTCCGTCCCTCGGGACCAAGACAAAGGAACGTAGTCGCTTAAGCGATCGGAGCGAGCAATAGATGAGATTGAATCAGACAGAAGGTTCACCCCTCTCCCTTCAAAGGGGGGATTGGGGTTCCAAACCTTGCTCTTTGGCCTAATACTCGCACCACTTTCCTTTTTGGGCCGTCCCTTAATACTTGCACTGTTTCTATAAATAGAAAATTTTACCAATATTATATTATTTCTCACACTTACCTACTAACCCACCCACACCCCTACTCCCTACAAAAAATCATTTAAAAATTCATACCTCTCACTCACCACTCCCTTCCTCTTACATATTCCCCACTAACTATATTAAAAAATACTCCACTATCAACTAACACCTATTAAATTAATAAGTCAATTCAAATGTTTTAAACTCCGCACCGATCAAACCGGTGCGAGTATTAAGGGATGAAGGGAGTACGTAGTATAATTTTATTTGTAAGTTACTCGTACTTGTATCAAACTACGATATGACTATAAACTCAAAAGTTGACTAGATTCACCCGCAATCCAACAAAAAAAAACAGAGTAAGTGATTGACATTTCTAGACTTTCAATCCATGGAAATAGTGATCTCGTATAACATTATCCAATATATCTTGAACCAATTACACCAGACCCATAATGATCATTTACACGATTTGACAGTTCTGCCAAAATGTTAACTGTATATGAATGGGCCATGAGGCCCAAGACGCAAGATTAAAAGATTAGATTATGGTACTTGTTAAATTCTTCATCCTTGTCCACAAAACTTGGTGTCCTTTTTGTTGTGTTTGATACCTTTCCAAAAGTTATTTGCAACTCCACTACCAAAACAATGCAAAAAATATGTAAAAGGCCCAGGAATGGTTGAAATTTTTTCATCGGGTTATCACAATTTTTTCTTGATTGTGACTTAGCAATTAAACAATTGTATAAATTGATATTAAGAAAATATACATCGAAAACCATTCAACGATATTATCATAGCAACATTTCTTAGTAAAAAGAATATTGTCCAAATAAATATATAAACCACGACCTTGGATTTTTAGAGAATCCCGCTTCTATATCATAAGACATTATTCTACTTCTAGTATGTGTAAAAAGTCAAACGAGTAAGATATTATGAAACAAAGGGGTACTATTCTCTAGATTACAACTTGATAATTATTTACTCCCCGTTTTTTGTAAAATACATCACTTGTCTTCTATGCATGTTTTTTTTAAATACATCACGTGTATATTTGGTAATTTCTACTATATTTATTATTTCCTCTCTTTCCTTCTACACTCAAAATATTCTTTCTATAGAGATATCTCATATAAGTACGTAATGCGTTTAAAAAGACTCGGGAGTGAGTATATTGAAAATTTGACATGCTAGATAAAACATAAAGCTGAAGTTATATGGAAATTGATGAGCATTGGTTGGTGTAATGCATACCTTTCTATGAATATAAGAGACAAAAAAGTGTCTTAGTCGAGATTGGAGCCCGGCGCGGCCGGACTTGGAGACTTGGTACCACCCAACACCCATTACTAGACCTGTCAAACGGGTCGGTCGGGTCGGGTTGTAAAAAATTATTTTCGGGTTCGGGTTAGATCGGGTCGGTCACTTTCGGGTTCGGGTTTACAAATGCTTGTTCAAGACCCAGAACTTTCGGGTTCGGGTCGACCCAACGGGTTGAGAGATTTTAAAACGCGCATTATATTTTCATTAATTTAGGTGATAAATATACAAAATATGGGCACAAATTAACAAATTTTCCTACATAAGTTTATATTTAGTCAAATTCAACCATAAAATGGCGTATAGTTCAAATTAAAATCATATTACACACAATAATAGTAAAAACAGCGTGTTTATTATGCTTAAATTTTCTCATAATCGCATTTATTACTATAAATACAACGATTTTCAATCGGTCGGGTCCAAAACGGGTTCGGTCGGGTTTTGACCCATTACTTTTCGGGTTGCTCGGGTTCGGATAAAATCGGGTTACGGGTCACAAAATCTTGTTCAGGACCCAGTATTTTCGGGTCGAGTTCGGGTCGGTTTTCGAGTCGGGTCGATTTTTGACAGGTCTACCCATTACCCATAATATTCGGCGGTGTTGTTTTTATGTCTCAATGACATGGATTACACTCTCTAAATATGTAACCGGTACAGTTTTACTTTTAAAAACAACAATAAAGTATTGTAAACTACTTACAGTTTTTGAGTGTATTTAATTAGTTTATTTAGATTATGTTTGGTTCCACAAATTCTTATTTACAATGGGTGTACAATAAATATTGTACACCGAAGTAAAAGTTGACTTAAAATGCTTTAAAGTTACATTTATATATGTAAAAGTTATCTATTTTTTAATGATAAATTTTTCATTTGAATAAAAAATTATTTCTTCAAAATCACTAATAATGTATAAATTAATCATTTAACCCTTTAAAATGTTTATCTATCAACTTTTTAATTTTATAATATAAAAGTTATAGAAAAATAGGTTAAAGTTACGAAAAACTGCATAAAAGTTATCTTGGTGTACAATAAATTTATTGTACACCTTGTGCGCGCAAGACCTTTTGGTTTAGTTCACCTTATTTTGATACTTTTTTACTTATTTAGATCATTTCTGATCTATATGAGGAGTATATTTTTTGATGCGAATCTATATGAGGAGTATATGTATTATTTCCATCAACTACCCAATATGTAAATCATTTCGCATTTATCTCTATTATATAAGTGTAGAGGTGAGATTATTTTAATAAATTCACTTTTGGTTTTCCCCCCTTGATTTACTAAACTACTATTCACACTTACAGAATAAAGAATATAATGACAATCTATCCAATAGGAAAAACCAAAAGAAGCATTTTAATCAATTTAGCCCCTTAAATAAATTTTTACCATTTTAATCAATCTGTTTATATGCGTTCGGCTCTATCTAACTTATATGTTTCTTATATTCGCACGCATCGCATTTATAATCTAATTTTTACATGTTATTTCAGGCTAAATATAATAATACAAATCTATTTCTTATATTCGCATGCATCGCGTGCATATAAGATTAGTAAGAAATTAATCAATCCCATATGAACATTGAATTTAGCAGCGCGCTCTCTCAACTTTCGTCATCACTTATTAAACGAAAATCATCATAAAATTCCAAAAAAGGGAAAATATAATTGTGCCAGCGTTGATTAAATTATTTAGGGTCCCATTATTAATATACTTTCATTTTGTTAATCCTTTTAAATTCCCGCTATCGAACAATTTTTATCACACAGTTGGTGGTACTAGACTCATAAAAGTAAATATTTTTTTGCACCAAAATAGCAAATTCACAAAAAACAATAGTGACATTTTGTTGTGTAATATATATGTACATTGTCTAATCGATTACTATGTATTACTAGTGTTTATGCACGCGATGCGACCGTAAAATTTTATACTACACACATTGGAATAACAATATTTCTTAAAATAATGAAGTATTATACTTCCTCCGTCATTTAATACTCGCAACGTTTGGACTTTTGTCACTATTCATATAATCTACTTTGACTATTTGTAGTGTTTTTTATATAAGATAAAACATAGTCATGTGGGATCTTGTTAGATTCGTCTCAATGTGTATTTTCAAAATATCAACTTTTTATAATTTTTGCATAAAGAGAATTTAAGATATAAATGATCAAAGGTGTGCATCGGCATGCGTGAAACTAACAAACGTTGCGAGTATTAAAAGACGGAGGAAGTATAATTTTATAAATATTAATTAACATTAAATAACGAGGTAGAGTACTGCATAGGGGGACACTAAAAAAGGCAACCTCAAGTCTTCAAGAGTTGGGTTATAGAATAGATATAAATGAGAGAGTGAGGGATAGCTCAGTTGGTTAGAGTTTCCACCCCGATTCTAGGTGATCTTGAGATCGATTCTCATCCCCACCCTTGTGGCTCATTCACACAAAAAAATAGAGATAAATGATGGAATATACGAGTACCACTTAGCCGGAGGGTTTAGCCAAGTGACTTTCTAAAACCCTTTAATTTCACTTACAATTTGTTGAAATCGCAATCATATCAATTGGATATGAAAACCATTTGCTTTATCATATAATGAGTCGTTGTTCTCCTTTCAACTAAGCTATAATTTGGTCTGATGTGATGTAGGAACAATTCATAATTTTTGTTTGAAAGAAGAATGTACAATTCATAATTAGTGGTTGATATGTCTCCTTTTCTTTTTTCCGCGAATGAGTCACAAAAGCAATACAAATACATAGCCCTCAGTCTTAACCATTAGGTTAAAACCTCATCGACAAATGTTCCTACTTATGTTATGGGAGGAGAAAGGAAATGATGGATTATAAAGATGTATAACCTTGACCTTGAATAATGATCTATATAATTACTTCGTATTAATTTTATAAGCCTAGCTATAAAAGAAAATTACCATTTGTGGTAAAACGTAAAGTCAAAATAAGTAATGTTGACAAAATGATGAATGCTTGACAACAAGGTGAAGATGGTGGTGCACTGCTAAAAAACAATCCACCTTCTCCTCCCTCATAGTAGTCTCCTTCTCCTGGAGGGTTATTGTAACCGCCTCCCGTGCCGTACATGCCTCCAGGGACACCCCCAGCGCCACCAGGGACCGCACCACCGCCACCAGGAATTAGCCCACCACCGCTACTAATGCCACTACCTCTTGATCCAGGATTCGCTATGCCTCTGTATTATCATTATATAAAAATAAAAAAAAACCATGCAAATAATGAGCAATGTGTATATGATAATATGACCACACACAAATAAGGAGCAATGATTTTGGGACATATATCCACGTTAAAACACAATTTTATACGGAATATATTCTACTGAGGTGCTAAATTCAGTTTCGATCCGCCAATTTGCCAAACACAAAGTAGTTCCACAAGTGACATAAAGTCATAATACACTGATTTAAATAGAAATGTCACTTATTTATTGCCTTTTGAACTATTGAAATATGGAGTAATTATTGAAATTTGGTGTCTACAATAATCCGCGATGAACTTTCCCCTGATTACTCGATTTAAGCCTTATGATGGCATCATATAAGTCGACATCAAACTGCCAAAGTAAGCATCCACCATCGAATCATCGATCTATCAATGTCTCACCTTATTTGTATATGAATGTATTCCCTCAAACAATTGCATGAGAAATTGATACCTATTGTACTATTGTGTATTGCTTTTAAAACTTTTGACTTGCAAACAATTTTTGGCCAATGATCTCGATTGGATTCTAAGATAATGTTCTTTTACATGTTAGATTTGCATATTTCCATGTGAAAAAGTGGCTTTTTTATATTTGAAGAACTGTATTAGGAATTTAGGAGTAGAATAAAGTGAAAGTCTTTTGTTTATTTATCTTAGTTAATTTTGAGGTAAAATTAAAATTAAAATCTTTATTTCTAGCACCTATTTCTTTAACGTTCTCATATCTTTTGTTAAAGATACTAATGATCATACAAACATTCATGTTATTTGTGTACACGTATTAAAATATTCCTTCCATTTCATATTACTTGACCACTCAGTTAACTAACTTTTTTTCAATATACTAGGTATTATATTACCTAACATTTTCTAAAAACTTATGCATAACCTTAATACTCTGTTAGGAGTAAAATAGCGTTTATATGAATGACGGACCAAGTGTCAGGGTAACAACCAAAAAACACAATAACAAGGTTTAATGTGAATACTCCGTATATAGGATGAGGCTTTCCCCTGTTTACTAAACAATAATATCTGCTTAAATAAGTTGATCTCTTATGTTGAATTTGATGTATTGCATCCCGGCCTATTCCCTACTGGCCTACAACTCTTGTTTTCGCATAATTAATTGATGCAATATCTAGAAGAAGAAAAAAGGCAGATATTGAAAATTGTGTTAAATAGGACACGGCTCAATCAGAAATATCTACAAAGTTTTAGGGGAAAGGACCAAAGAATATATGCATAAGAACATGGGTGACGAAGCAAGGTGAGGCTGAGGCAGTTATTAACCCTCACTCACAATTAGAATGGTCCATTTATATTTTATATAGGTGAGGGACTGAGGGATGTATTCATGTATTATGTATTTATGTATATCATCAATAATGTTGGCCGCACTACACATTTGAGTGTATGTACGTACATCAATTATTGAGTTGGAATTAATGTGACATGTACGAAAAGCAAATCGAGCAGCAGATTGGATAGTAAATGTAGGACATTTAGTTAGTAACACTATGTGTATTGAATCTTGTAATAGTCCCCAATTACTGTCCATTTTAGATAGCGATTACTTAGGAGAACTCCTCGTGCGGAGGGGCTCCTAAGTTACTTTCTCCTTACCTTTCGAAAAAAAAAAAAAATGTACGTGTGACAGGATGTACATTCTTTAAGTACACTATATATAGGTACATAAAGACTCGAAACATTATTATGCATGTAGGAAATGCAATTAATCGAACGAGACTAAAAGGAGAATTAGAAAAATACCGATTAGGAAGCAAGATGCCGGCGTAGAGAGTAAGTTGGTCAATAAAAGCAGCAGGTTTAGGTTCCATACTTGAGGCTAGGGAATATTGAGGATTAACCCCATCACCTGATGGCACAAAGAAGGCTCCATTCATCATTAAATCACCTTCTGTTCTCCAATTCCAACCTTCCCATTCTTGCCCATCTGCATCCAACCTTCTTGTTACCTAAACAATTAACACCATACATGCACAACTTTATTAGACCTCTCAACTTCAATCAAGATCATTAAATATAATTAGACTAACCCTAGCACGACTGTATCCATGGTCTCACTAATAAAATGTGAGTGACAATGTGCGTTAATCATACATTCTGAGGGGTAACTTTTGAATTCTCACTAATTCACTATAGGTTTCATGCAACACTTTACTCATTATTGAATAGCCTAATACTTTACATAATAATGCAAAACCTATCTATAATGCATGCGTCACTAAATCGAGTAAGAATCTTATCATAGTTATGAATGCTTTATTCAAGGAAAGCAACATTTGAGCAAGCCACTTGTACGTATAATCTCTTGAATGCATGTGAACCTAATAAAAAGGCATTGGATTGATCTAATTAAAAGAGTATGTATGTTGCAAACCAAAAGTCGGGTCTGTACCTCCTTGGCATTTGGATTGGGTGGTGCAATGTACCGATTTCCTTGGCTGTTGATAGTAGGTCTAGAGCTACCACCTACCGCGTACTCAACCCAACTCGAGTAATCGTTATTCACCACATGGAAATACCCAAACCGGCACCTAGGCATCCTTTGATTCAATTCCTCACCAAATCGATTGAATGCCACCGTTACCTGCATCCCTCTATCACCAAAATAGTCGTCACTATGCCCAAGTAACATCACCTTATCGTGATTAAAGAAGTGGTTGTTCGATATTGTGATAGCCGTTGATCCCACCGTACAATCAATTAGCCCATCCGCGCAATTAGACAACGTGCAATGGTCTACCCAAACGTTACTCGACGAAAATATATGTAGCCCATCACCATCTGAGTTAGCTGGATAACAATGATGTATGTTAATATTGTGAACGATCACATTAGTAACATGCTCTATTATTATGCACCCTCCACCGGTTATTTCCACATGAGCACCACGCCCGTCAATAGTTTTAAAGCTAGTGACTACTAGGGGATATTTGAGCTTAATAAGCATGTCACTACCAAATATAATCCAAACCGGGCCAGGTTGGCTCACGGCGTCTCTTAGGGTCCCCGGCTTAGGCTTATGTGGGTTCGGGTCCGAGGAGTCCGTGACTACATAAATGGGCCCACCTTTGCCTCCAAGTGCCTTGTAACCAAACCCAATTGCACAATCAGCTAAGTGTTGCCGGTCAGAAGCCCAATTAGGGTCACATTTCCAACAATCATCAATTGGATTACCCGTTCCACAAGAAATTTGGTCCTTTTCTTGCAAGGACTCTAGGGTTTTCCTCCTGCTTAGAGAAGCATTAACTCTCCTGCAAGAAAAGCAGGAACACAAGACTTATGTTATGCTTCAATAACTTATTTTACAGGAAATAAAAAAATTAAATTTTAAAATACCCATTAAAAAATAAAAATTACCCACATAAAATTTGATTAAAATAGTGGAATCTAGATTGTAAAAATTCAATAATTAAGTACACCCAGATGAAATTCATTTGAAAACAGAGGAAAACAGAACTGAGGAAAAACTATAGTTGACAAATCTCTGAACAAAAAAAAAAAAAAAAGCAATACATAATTCATTAGCCGCCCCTTTTTAGTTTTTGAGCATAGGTAGTTATCTAGGTTGCACTGAGACGGATACAAGAATGCTGGACATTTAATTACATTGCGACATTAGAGTTGTATAGTACCTGAAAACAGAATGAATTAGGTAGAATATATACTCAGCTGTAATAAACCTAAAATACAAAGTAGAATGAATTTGGTACATTTACTACATTATCATATATTTCTTATAGTCCCAAAAAAATAAAAAACCAAGGAATTGAAGCAGAAATCCTACATTAAATTCCTAAAACAGAAGAAATCAGGTAACAAAATTACAACTTTATTAATCCACAAAAGGCAAATAAATCACTTCAAACAAAAAACAAACCAAACAAAAATTGAAAAGAGAGCTGCTAACCTGTGAAATTCTTGAACAATATGTTCTGGATAAGGGTGTTCATGTTGGAGAGTAAGATTAAAAGCGGAAGACGAAACAAAAGAGAAGAGAAAATTGCAGGAAAACAGGACAATGAGAATAACATGAATGTGGGTTCTTTGAAGCATACTTGCTTCAATATCTATGGGTAGAATGTGTAGAAAAATTTAAGAGAAAGAAAGTGGAATGAGGTTATATAGTAACAAGTTACATAAGTCTTGATAATTGATAAAAATAATAATACGGAGCAATTGAATGTGTGAAACGAGTTTGTGATAAATTAGTTACTTTGTTGGCAGGTTTTTAAGATTATTTGAATGAGAAGAAAGGAAGATTAATTTTGGAGAAGAAGAGTTTATGATTTGAGAAGCAGTGATTTTGGAGAGAGAGAGAGAGAGAGAGAGGGAGAAAGAGAGAGGGCGGGAAAGAAGGAATAAGCTGCTCCCAACCCTGAACTGGAACTCTACCTTGCTTCATCGTATAGTTTAAAAGGAAATGTGGCGGCTGATGCTTTGTTAGATAGTGTTTTGGAGGTACGTCTTAATGGTGTGTTTGGTAATTAAATTTTAATGACCGATTTAATTTTTGTTTATTTTAGTTATGTTAGGGAGAAGGGTGTCAGAAAGGAAAATTTAGGGAACGATAAAATTATGTAAATATGGCGTATTTTTTTTGAGGGGAAAATATGGTAGGAGTATTTTTTTTGGTGTTAGCATCCGGTTCACTTTTAGGGCTAATTCGAATTCGGGGCGAGTTTTCGGTGGTTAGGTTTCAGTCCCCTCTCAATTGTTGTTGCGGGGGATCGAATACGGGTTTTCCCTACCAAGCTCAGCCTCAATCACCACTTAACCAACAGACAATTGGTAAATATGGTAGGAATATGATTATATGTCATATTAGTTTTTTTTTCTTTTTGTTGCGAATGAGAGTCACCGGGCAAGATAAATGGGGACGAGAAAATACGAACCTGGAAATCTATTGTACACAAACCTTCAATCTTAAGTCTTAACCAATAGGTCAAGACATCCGTTGATTTTTATTACTATACTAGTATAGTACCCGTGCGATGCACGATTTATAATCTAAATATAAATTTATATGAAAATCTGGTAGACAAGTATCATTAAAATAGTGCTTATAGATATTCCCCTAATTAAAGCACTGACGGATAAATTTATTATTGCCCCTTTCGGTTTTTTATTTATTTTAAAAAAAATAATGGTACATGGACAAAATTATTTTAAAATCCATTCATCACCCCCTCTCAAGCATTAAGTTATCTCATCCACTCTTCCTTTCGGTAGTCATACCCACTTAATACTTGCCTCATTTACCTCATTATTCGATCACTTAATGCCTACCCACCCCTCCCAATCCCCATCTCGAGAGGTCGGATACAAAATAAAATTCATCCAAGCTCCATCACCCACCTGTGTAAGCCCACCCCTAGAGTCAACCTTTTTTTTTGGTAAAATGTTTTGGCTTCTTCGATAATTCAATTGTCTGATTAGATTAAATTGAGTAAATAAATAAACATTATAATATGTACGTTAGTAGTAAAAAATGATATATTCATAATCAATTAAATGAAAGAAAAGGGATGCGGGCGGGCGGGTCCAATTTAAAATCCGTTCTCGTCCTCATTACCCGCGGCGGATATATTTTTAACTCAATCACCCACCAAACTTTCCTTCATTCCCGCCCACGTAGAGTGGATGCACAGAGGATCTCCCAAAAAACCAGCTCCACTGACAGCCTGACATCCCTATATTCGATAAATAAGTCATTTTGATTAACCTAACTTTTGACTATATTGACATAACTTTATTATTAATATTAATTGTATTAACTATAATATTGATAAAATATTTAAAAGTGACATCCATAATTATGATTGGATGCGTGTTCTAAATCCAGGAAATGTAAACTCGCCCCATCACTGAGGTGGGTACATGTTATCCTTATACCGGCTCACCAACACCGTATCTATATTTATTAGTCAATATTAGTCAATCATCCACGTTTATCTTCGTCGTCTGCTTTATCTAAAATCCTAACTCTCCCTATCATCAAGTGTGATGCACGGTCTACTTATCAAAATGTTAATTTTGTACGAAATATATATATATATATATATGTATATATATATATAATATTTATACATATATAATATATATATATATTACAGAGTTAATGATATTGTGATCTTTTACATTAGCATATAAAAAAATAAATTGTTGTTGCTAACATAATAAGGAAACTTAATCATCTGGATCTTATGATTTTAGAAATAGTTGATTAGGATATATTAGTCAAAATTTATTCAACTTGCCCTTAAGACTTCAATAATACTCGGTGTGAAAGAATAATTGTTTATTTATGATTCGTGTAAAAATATTACGACAATAAAATCGTGAAAAAAATTATTTTTGAATTTAAAAATAAAGTGTAGGCTATAACCTGTCATAAAAAATATAGGGCCAAGGGCCTCATTTTGTTAGTTAGCATGGAGCCTATAATACGTTTGAGACAACCTTGTTAAGTATGTCAAATCAAGAGTTAACGTTTTATACACATCCACATTTATTATACGACACAAATTTTTAAACTGTTGATAGTATTTAATAATTGAATTGATAGTACAAGTTTAACTATTATAAGATTTTCTATACAGAGTATTGGTTATCAATAGTTATTGTTATAAGTGACTAATTTTTATGGTATATATTGGCTATTATGAATTAACATATGTGATGTATATTTGAATTAGATTTGCGTAGAATTTGATTATATATACATACATAGGAAATGCTCTATCCAAGTTAGTAAAAATATTGCTAGATCTTATGATTTTAGAAATAGTTGATTACGATATATGAGTCAAAAGTTTAATTCCACATGCCCTAATGACTTCAGTAATACTCTGTGTGAGGGAATATATGATTATTTCTGATTCATGTAAAAATATTACGACAATAAGAACGTGAAAAAATTTATTTTTGAATTTAAAAATAAAGTATAGGCTAGAACTCGTGGTAAAATAGTATAGGGCCAGGCGGCCACGGGTGATATATATTAAGATCACTTTTGATTTATTAGAAAATAAATTAGTATTCGACATAAAATGTTTACCCTCAAAAATGAAAAATTGTGTATAATGAATATAATATAATTATATCTTACTAATACGAAATTTGAGTTATTGATATATATAAATCTCTGATTTCTATTAAAACTAATTATGCATTTTGCATCAGAGGCTATCTAAAATTTAATGATATATGTAAAATAAAGTCAAATATTTTTATGAAGTAAAATTTAACTAAATAATTATAGAATCTATTTTTTTAATAAGTTTTTATATCTGTAAGAGAGGCAAATTAGAGAGTGACATTTTTTTACATTGATTTACTCTCTTTTAGTATAATATTTAGCATATTACCCGTGCGATGCACGATTTATGATCTAAACATTACTTGTGCATGAAATCTTATATAGTTATATACAATTGTCTTCTAAATAGATCTTAGATATATTATTCTAATTAAAATCCAAATCAACCACATTTGAAGAAAATTTGTGGGAGACCCTCCTATTCCAAACAAAGATTATTTTCACCTCCGTTCATCACATTGGCAAACATAAAGTTATTTTCATCCACCTTTACTATGATAATCACACCACCTAATATATACTTGATATACCATCTACCAATTACCCGATCAATTAACACCTACTCACACCATCTACTTTATTCAAGTAGGAATTATTATATTAGGAAACTCTTGTTAAATATGACAAAGTATTAGAATTATTTTATTCTTCCAAATATTCCGCATATGATAAAATGGATTTGTAAAAGATATTGATTACCTTAAATAATTATTCAATACGGAGTATATATGTAAATTGAAAAAAGTAAATAGATAGATATATGATAAACAACATCGAGCGCCTTGTGTTTTATTAGAGTATATAGATAGATATATGATAAACGACATCAATAAAAAAAATTGCCCGCCAATATAAAAAATCATGAATGATTGTGACATTTATGATGATATATAAATTTATATAATTTCCAATTTCATGGCTTAAGTAATCAAGTACTACCTCCATCCCTTAATACTCGTCCGGTTTGACCGAAATTGACTTATTAATTTATTAGGTGGTAGTTGATAGTGAGGTGTTTTTTTTTTAATATAGTTAGTGGAAAATGTGTCAAATAAAGGGGTAGAGTGGAGGTGGGTTTAATTTTTTAATTTTTTTTTGTTAGGAAGTAAGAATATATGTGGGTCCATGTTAAATGAGAGAAACGATATAATATTTAGTAAAAGTGTGTCATTTATAGAACGGGGCGGGTATTAAGGGACGACTATATAAGGAAAGTAGAGCGAGTATTAAGGGACTGGGGGAGTAACATATTAGCATTTTCATCTTTGCAAGTTAATTTGCCATAATTTATTAGTTAATAGCGTAGATAATCGAAACATTCGTGTAATAATTACTTAAGCCTCTGATTACATGCATAAATATATGTCCATATATTTTGGATAATATTGTTAGCTACGTCAAAATAATATAATGACATGGATATTTTTTATTAAATAACATATAATCAGCTTTTTAGGTTTAGGAGAGAACTTTAGCATAATATATGGATATGTAAGAATCGAATTCTTGGTAGTTTGCAATTTTACTACGAACACAATATTTTTAGGATGTTTATTGTTAACATAATCTTTAAGTTTTATAATGGTAATCAATATTATCTTCTCTGATTATTCCTCAATAAGACAAAATAAATTTAGACTAATTTAGCATAATATATGAATCTTTAGCGTATAATTATTCCTCAATAAGAGAATATTTAGCATAATATATGAATCTTTTAGTGTATTTATTTTGGAAGTTTTACATAAATTACGTGATATTATGTGATATTAGGAGAGAATTCTAAACTTGTTGTCCTAAAAAAAAATTGACAAACAATTTTATGGGCTGAATCCAGTTTATGCGTTATACATGGTGATCCTTTTTTGGAAATTGGAACATATTTTACATGATATTAGTGGACTTTGTATTATTTGTTGGTTAATTATTTTTTTAAACATAATTATTTGTATTAAAAGAGAGACCAATCAATGAGTGACAAATGTCATCGCCACATTGATTTCCTCTCTTTTAGTATATTATATAGATATAGATGCTTTATTAGTGATATAAGAATATATGTTATGCGAATGTGTAAAAATTAATATCGACAATAATAATATCATTAAGGTCATTTATGTTAGGAGATGATTTTGTTAATTATAATTTGGTAGTATCATCTTTTGTGAATTTTAATTTGTTTCTTAGTTATCTTACGTTTCCTAAATTCTACGAAATACAATTGGACGATACACTGTTTTTTTCTTTTCTTTTTCGAGTAAGAATAAATCATTTATAATCAGCCATACGACATTTAGAATGATCAATTAGATCTATATACCACAAAATTAAAGAAAATACATAATTCTTACAATCACAACAATTATGTATGTTCTGCATCCCAAAGCACATCTCGTAGTCCACCATTTCTAGCTTGATGCGAGTAGTGATTTTCGACGTTTTCGCATCTTTTCAAATAGAATCATTCGCAGTTTGTACACGAATAGTTCCGATCGATGAGTTGATAATAAAACCTAAACCCGTATGAATCCAAACCACCTTTTCAATTATTGAAACCCTAAAAATAAATTCTCAACCACAAATGAGAATCAATAACCTAGAAATGTATAGGAAAAACGCAAGAATAAATTGGGAACAACACAAGAATGAATTGGGAACAAACCAACCAAAAAGGGAAAAAAAACAGAACCTGAATAGCAAACAATGCAAAAAAAAACAAAAGCCTTAAATCATGACCCTAGAAGATGAGAGAGAAGAGAAAGAAAAAGAGCGGCCCGGCTACAAAGGCCTTAAATCATGACCACACAGGATTTGAATACATGCAGCTCAAGTATTGATGAATAATATGATCAAGTGAATTAAACCCTAAACGGCCTAAACATGTCTATTTTATTTATGATTTGTCAAAACACGAGTACATAAACTTGGCAAGCTTATCCAACACCATCTCAACATGGAACCTAATAAACTTTATTTTAAATCACTTCACCCGATTATAGTAAGTATTTCAATTATTATAATTATTTGAACTGTTGTGTGAATAAGAATTTATGATACCCTCATCCCTCATCCCTCAACTCTCGCCAATTCCACTTTTAAAGGAAAACTAAGAAGAAATAAATTAAGAGAAAATGAAATCTATGTTAAATTAAGTCACTAGAATTGGAAAACTTATGTAATGAAAAAATGTGAAAAATATGAAAATATTTCGAGGACAAATAATCTTCGAATATGAAATATATGTCTTCCCATTGAAACAGAATATTAACAGCGCGTCTCCTGTGAGACCAGTCACACCATCAACTTGATGGTGTGACAAGCGCGAAACCATTAGGTACCTCCCCTAAAACTATATAAAAAAAAAGTAACAGATCTAAACTATAGAAGTAACATACGTAAACTAAAAAAGTATCTCCTCTAAAATTATATATATATAAAAAAAGTAACATGTCTAAACTATAGAAGTAACATACCTAAACTAAAAAAAATACCTCTTCTAAAATTATTAAAAAAAAGGTAACATAATTAAACTATAGAAGTAACATACCTAAACTAAGAAGGTATCTCCCCTAAAACTACTCCGTATAAAAAAAAAAGTAACATGTATAAACTATAGAAGTAACATACCTAAACTACAAAAAGTACTTCCTCTAAAATTATATATAAAAAAAAGTAACATGTCTAAACTATAGAAGTAACATACCTAAACTAAGAAGGTATCTTCCCTAAAACTACTCCGTATAAAAAAAAGTAACATGTATAAACTATAGAAGTAACATACCTAAATTTTAAAAAGAAGTAGTTCCTCTAAAATTATAAAAAAAAGTAACATGTCTAAACTATAGAAGTAACATACCTAAATTCGTAAGTGTGAACTGGTCTCACCATCAGTTGATGGTGAGGACAGTCTCATATAAGAATTTGGGGAATATTAATCTTGTATTGGGAACAAAAATATAATGGACGATCTCAAGAATATATGGAAAGTTTACTAGAAAATATAAGAAAATTAAATACCATTTTGGCATAAATTTAATGTACATTGTAATAAAGGTGTGGAAAGGGGAAATAGAAGAGTAAAATAGAAGATTAGATATTCCAAGTTGCAAAAAGTTAATATCCTAATGCTCCAATTTTGATTTTGGATTTTATTTGGGAATCCGAGATTCTTTCTCCATTCTTAAGTTGGATCACACAAACTTTATCATTAGATAAGCCTTCAATCCTTCATCTCTCTAAAGTCTTAATCAAACTTAAACCCTTTTCACTTTTGGGTGCTTACTGCTTAGTCCCAAAGTAGTTCACATTTTAGGACTTTTATTGTTACCAGTTTGGCCCAATTTATTAAGGGCTTCACTATTCTTTTTAGTCACCACTAAAGTAAATTGGCCTTGATGCTGTCAAAAATATATTGCAAATTTTAACCTTCTTCCCCTCTTATCTTCTTTGGTTGTGTTTTCCTGAAAAGTTAGGACAATCTTCTCCTAAAATAAATGGATTGAATTAAGTAAGAAGTGGGATTTGAGTTATTCAAATTCCTGTCTGGTTTAAGTTGATTACGCCTGTGTTACTTGTGTATATTGTACTTCGTATCATATATGTCGAAAAGACTATTCTACCTGATCAAATTTAAAAGGTGCACATACTTGTATAACTACTGATGTATTTCAATGTGGGTAACAATAGACAATTTTTTTTTTTTTTTTTTTTCAGGGAACAATAGACAATTTAAAGTTTATATAATTTAGTATTTTTTAAGTGTTGGTAATAAAAGTAATTACCTACATTTTTCAAAGTTAACCATTACCGTTCATTAAAAAAAAATCCTGCTCAATCCCCAATTTGATACAAGGGATTGTTTTACTTAGGTATTACTTTGCGGGTTTGGGCAGAATATCCCGGCCCGGTTTTCGGGCCCGGCCCGAAATTTTAATTTATTTGGGCGGATTTGGGAAACACGAAAATACACTTTTTAGTTATAAATTTGACCCGGCCCGAAAATGGCCCGAAAGCCCGGTATTTTAGGTCCGAAAATAGCGGGTTTTGGAACAAATTTTTGGCCCGATACTTGGCCCGGCCCGACATACCGGGCTGATTTTTATGCCCAGGCCCGGCCAGCCGTTTGATCAGGTCTACTCTGTACGAAACAACAAATAGTAACAATTGACGTACCATTTCTCTTACTATTAGTTAAATGTTTCCATTCTATTTCATTTTTTCCATTCATACTCTCTCTGTATTTATTTAAGAGATACAATTGATCGGGTACGGGTATTAAGAATAAAAATTGAATGAAATAAAGTAATAAAACAAGTGGGGTTTGTTAGATATTTTAATAAGTAAAACAAGTGGGGACCATGTCATTTTAGGGGTGGGGGGTGGGAGTGGGGTGTAGATAGATTATTTATTTAGATGGTGGGGTTGATAAGTTAACTAAAAATAGTAAGTGTATTCTTAAATAAATACGGCCGAAAAAAACAAGTGTATCCCTTAAATAAATACAGAGGGAGGACCAAATATGCACTTAAACTCTATAGGCTCTGTTCTATTCACCTTATTTTCACTTATTTCATGTCTTGCATATTTCAGATCTAATAAGATAATATAGGATATGATATATAAATTAAGATAAGGTTCAATAAGTTTAAATAACATCTTTTTATAAGGGGTAATAAGATAAGATAAGGTAATACTTTCTCCGTTCTTATTTACATGACACAATTAATTTTGGCACACATATTAAGGAGGGGTAAAAGAGAAAGTTATAGGACAAAAGTTCCCCTTAACAACAACCAACAATCATTTTCACCAAATCACCAGAAAATTGAGGGTAAGTATCACAACACCATACAAAACTTTCCCATAATAGAACTGCGTCAACTAAAAAGGAATTTCCCTAAAAGTAAATTGTGTCATGTAAATAAGAAAGGAGGAAGTATAAGATAATTAGCTAATAAAAATAAGATAAGATAAGGCGTAATAAGAAGAAAAAATTACGATAAATTCAGGGCCAATAAAAATAAGATACAATAATATAAGTGGTGGGAACTCCTCGTAGTAGAACCAATATATAAATAAGTGAAATCCTGGTGATTTTTTTTTTTTTGCTACAACCATTGCTGACTATACCCCTTTCAAAATGACGTCATTTTGTGTTGTTCAATATGACCATTTATATAAATAAAAAATCAAAAAATGAACATTCACTTATTAACTTAGAAATGAACATTTATTTACTGCTTTGAAAATGAACATATATCTACTGATTTGGAAATGAACATTTGTCCACTGATTCGAAAATATACATTTATCTAATAATTCAGAAATTAACATTTATCTACTGATTTGGAAACTAACATTTATCTTCTAATTTAAAAAATAAAAATTTACTATTTTGAAAATGAACATAGTTCTGTTTATATCCTCTAGATGGAAAGGAACAACATGGAGTTTCAAAATTATGTTCAAGACAGCAATAGTATTTATAGGAATATTGTGATTGTTTATATGAGATGCTATTTGTTTAAGAAACTCCAAAATGTGGAGTATAGCTTGCCTTGATTGGGTTGTTGTCCTAGAATGCCCTCCTAGAGGGGATGTTAGGCTTAAGATGTTAAATCCCTGGAGTGTTTAGGTTGTTGTTGTTTTAGCTTGTTCTCAATTTGGTTAATGAAAGTTTAAATTTACCAAAAAAAAAAAAAGGAAATGAACATAGTTATTGTATGAATATGTATTACTTTAAAACATATATGTATGTACATATTGTGCAATTAAAAATGACAAGTATATTGGTACTAACAATTTGAACATGTTAGTCATTGCCTTTGCAAAATTATATTATGTACTTGAATTACAAAATATTGATAGAAATCACAATCGATCTTATTGCTCCACATGTTCAATCTTGAGTCTTGCTTTTGATGTATTCTCAAATTTTTGATTATTTAAGAGAAGTACGATCTAGATACAATAGTTAAAATGACAAGATCTTTAGTTCAAGTAGTTAATAACATGTTTTTTTTTATTATGAAAATATAATTGTTTGAAAAAGAACATGTATTTACATTAAAGAATATTGAGTTAAAACATATACGGAGTAATTACATGTAGTAATTGTACAACAATTGCAACTTTGTCATTGAAAAACTACCCATACAACCACATGTATCTAATAAAATACATACCAATACATGTTTAAGTAAGTCAATGATCAAAGAAGAGAGAAAAAAACACGTTTTTGAACATATATTCCGTATACTAATTAGGGATCGGTAGTCACAATCGAAGATATTTTGTTTATGAACTTAACATCTTCTTATTATGAGCATAATTTTTTTCATAATTTAATGAGCACTATTTTTACCTTTTCATTAATATGTACATAAAACTTTACACAAATGAATATCGTATTCTTTCAAAATGAATGTGACAATTCAACAACTAACATAAATGAAGAACATCATAACATCCCAGATTTGACATAATATTTAATTTTGATTTATAACATATTGTCGACTCTCAAAATTTAATAAGGTTATAGCTATGAATATTATGTACATAAAATTAGTTTTAGGATAAATGACAATATCATGCGTACTACACAGCAAAATGAACATTTTACTGCTCGAAAGTGAACATTTTTTTTAGAACTCTATTTACTTATATTGCTCAATAAACAAAATACAAGCTAAACAGCAAAAGACACAAACAAACACAATGGGGGACGAAAAACTTAGGAAAGACAGCCAATCTAGGATTGCCCCTCTTTGCTAAGACCCAAAACCAACTATAACTCCTGCCCAACATTCCTGAGCTTTTTATACAAGAAGCATCTACTATAAACAACCCATTGAATCTCTCTAAACACCTGATTCAATCTCCCGTAACACCTTGAAATCGTCGTTGGTTCCTCTCCCTCCACACAAAGTAGACAGAAGTGAGCAAAGCGCGCCATCCTATAAATCTGGTGTTTGGCAAGATTTCCAGCAGCATGAGCAGTCACAAAATCAATCTCTAAAGACCATGACTCTGCCTGCTTAATGCACCCAATCCAACTCAAAACCTTAGCCCAAAGCTCAGAACACCAAGAACACGAAAAAAACAAATGTTCAATGTCTTCTTGTTCCCTGCTACATAAACAACACAAAGTATCACATTGAATACCAATCTTCACCAATCTTCGCAAGTAGCAAGCCATCCTATCGAAAGTGAACATTTTATTATTTGTAATTAAATATTTTTTAAGTTACAAAACTTAATCAACGAGTATATATTTAATATTTATTATAAATAGATACATGAACATCATAATCTCAAAATAATCTTCATAACTTTTCAAAATTACCATAATGATATATTAATATGAACCTTTAAAAAAAATCTAGATCTGAAACTTTTGAAGAAATTTGATAAGAAAATGGCCAAAGAAATTGGAGATCTCAACAATAACTTTTTTTAAAATATCTTACATAACAACCAAATGAATTTTAAGTCCAATGACAATATTATGCACAATAAAAATGATTTTTTTTCCCAAATGAATATTTTGTTTTCAGAAAATGAACATTATTATATTCCAGCATTTAATCAACAAACATATGTTAAACCTTTATAATAAACAGATATGAACATTAGAACATCACGAAATATATGAACATTAGATGTTTAATATGAACTTCGAAAAACGTTACTCCATCCATACCAGATTAGTTGTTGCACTTTTCTTTTTTGTCTGTCCCAGATTAGTTGTTGCACTTCTAAATTAGGAATGACCCCACAATTATTATATTGTCTCTCTCTCTTCCACTATTTTTTTTGTCTCCATACCCAGGGGCGGATGCATAGTGTAAACTGGGTAGACAAATGTCTTTTAGGTTATGATACATATGACAATTCATAAATCATGCGGAAAAACCATAAACCCAGGAAAACATATTATTTACACATAATCATTTAGCATAGATTAGATGCATACTCTTTGTTGCGTGCCTTCCCTAGCTGCGCCCGAACCGAACAAGAACAAGTCTTTAGGACTCCAAGTGTCGTCCCTCCGTAGATAGTCCACAGCACGTCCGGATCCGCCTTAAGATTGACCAACTAGAATCGCCCTTAAGGTACTATTATTTTCGGCACTTTATAGGCAAATGTGTGACTGAATTTTTCTCTCAAAAACTCACTTTGAATACTTTGAAACTTGTGTTATAAATTGTGAGCCCTAGCCTCATATTTATAGCGGTATGGAAAGGGAATCGAAATCCTATTCAGATACAAATTAATTAAACCTAGAATCCTACAAGAACTCTAATTTAATTAATTTATCAAATAGAATTAGGAATTTAATCATTAACCGAACTCTGCATGTTTTAGGAAACGTGCACGAACACAAACACTTGCACACACACGCACGACAGCCACGATGGGCCCCATGCGTGCGCGCGAGCAGCAGCCCACTCAGCGCCCGCGCGCGCTGCGCGCTGCGCGTGCTGTGCGCGCTGCGTGCTGTGCGCGCTGTGCGCGCTGCGCGCTGCGCGCAGCCTGCTGGGCCTGGCCTTGCGCTGGGCCTGGCCTTGCGCTGGGCCTGGCGTGGCTGTTTGTGCGGCGCGCTTGGCTTGCTGGGCGATGGCCTGGCTTCGTGCTGGGCCTCGTCCGGCAGGCCTCGTCCGATGCTTATTCGTACGATGCGCTTCCGATTAAATTTTCCGATTCCGGAATTCATTTCCGATACGAACAATATTTAATATTTCCGATTCCGGAATTAATTTCCGTTTCGAACAAATATTTAATATTTCCGTTTCCGGAATTATTTTCCGATTCCGGTAATATTTCCGATTCTGACAATATTTCCGTTTCCGGCAATATTTCCGATTCTGGCAATATTTCCATTTCCGATAATATTTTCCGACACGTACCATGTTTCCGTTTCCGGCAACATCTACGACTTGGATAATATTTATATTTCCGATACGATCCATATTTCCGTTTCCGGCAATATCATCGTTTCCGGAGTATTCATTCCTTGCCTGTGACGATCTTAGCTCCCACTGAAACCAAGATCCGTCGGTTCCGAATATTCATAGATGGAGTATTTAATGCTATTAAATACTTGATCCGTTTACGCACTATTTGTGTGACCCTACGGGTTCAGTCAAGAGTAAGCTGTGGATTAATATCATTAATTCCACTTGAACTGAAGCGGCCTCTAGCTAGGCATTCAGCTCACTTGATCTCACTGAATTATTAACTTGTTAATTAATACTGAACCGCATTTATTAGACTTAACATAGAATGCATACTTGGACCAAGGGCATTATTTCCTTCAGTCTCCCACTTGTCCTTAGGGACAAGTGTGCATTTCCTAATTCCTTTATCGCTCGATGCTTGCTCTTGAACATAAGGTAAGAGTTGTCATCCTTATTATGTCCAGAGGTGTTCCTCGGTTTCAGAGTTCAACTGATCAAATAAACAGATAATCATAGCCTATGATTCATCCGAGCACGGCCATGCATTTCACAGTTTCTAGCTCTCCGAGTGGCCTTGTACAACTTTTAAGCATCTCATCCCGATTTATGGGAGGACAATCCCAATCTTGCGATCTTGAGATTAGACTTCGTTTGATAGGTGATTACCTGAGCGTTGCCTTTATAGCCTCCTTTTACGGTGCGACGGTTGGTCAACGTCAAAGCAACCAGTTCTCAAACAAGTAATCTCAAATCACTCAGGTATTGAGGATTTAGTGTCTAATAATTTAATGAAATTTACTTATGACAGACTTTCATCTCTTACAGTAAAGTTTCATAGGTCTCGTCCGATACTAGTCTTCCCAAAGTAAGTATCTATGCAAATGATTATGACATTGCCATGTCCACATAGTTCAAGAAACATAACTACTAGTCATCTTGCATTCTAATCGTCTAACGTTTTCTATGCGTCCAATTTTATAGAAAACTCCGATTAGGGACCATTTTCAACCTTTGACATTCAAGTTCACTTGATAGACATTTCTTAGTCACAGGACTGGTCCTGACAGTCTATCTTGAATATATCGTCAAATTGAAGGGACTCATCATTTAATAAACCACAAATTAAATGGAAAAATGAATTCTTTTCATTTATTGTGAATGATTAACCAATAATGTTTTACAAAGATTTAAACTCTAAAACTTTAAAACATTAAACAGAGACATCAAAGTCATTCTCCAATATGCTTGATTCCCATAGCTGCAGTGTGCGAGTTGTGCTTCGCCTGCGGCAGAGGTTTAGTTAATGGATCTGATATGTTGTCATCAGTTCCAATTTTGCTTATCTCGACTTCTTTTCTTTCAACGAACTCTCGTAGAAGGTGAAATCTACGAAGTACATGCTTGACTCTCTGGTGGTGTCTAGGCTCTTTTGCCTGTGCAATAGCTCCGTTATTATCACAATACAGGGCTATTGGTCCTTTAATGGAGGGGACTACACCAAGTTCTCCTATGAACTTCCTTAGCCATATAGCTTCCTTTGCTGCTTCATGTGCAGCAATGTACTCCGCTTCAGTTGTAGAATCCGCAATGGTGCTTTTCTTAGCACTTTTCCAGCTTACTGCTCCTCCGTTGAGGCAGAAGACAAACCCAGACTGTGATCTGAAATCATCTTTGTCGGTTTGGAAACTTGCGTCCGTATAGCCTTTAACAATTAATTCATCATCTCCACCATAGACCAGGAAGTCATCTTTGTGCCTTTTCAGGTACTTCAGAATATTCTTGGCAGCAGTCCAATGCGCCTCTCCTGGGTCTGACTGGTATCTGCTCGTAGCACTGAGTGCGTACGCAACATCCGGGCGTGTACATATCATAGCATACATTATTGAACCAATCAATTATGCATATGGAATCCCATTCATTCGTCTACGCTCATCAAGTGTTTTTGGGCACTGAGTCTTGCTTAGAGTCATTCCATGAGACATGGGTAGGTAGCCTCGCTTGGAGTCCGCCATCTTGAACCTATCAAGCACCTTATTGATATAAGTGCTTTGACTAAGTCCAATCATCCTTTTAGATCTATCTCTGTAAATCTTGATGCCCAATATGTACTGTGCTTCTCCTAGATCCTTCATCGAAAAACATTTCCCAAGCCAAATCTTGACAGAGTTCAACATAGGAATGTCATTTCCGATAAGCAATATGTCGTCGACATATAATACTAGGAAAGCAATTTTGCTCCCACTGACCTTCTTGTATACACAAGATTCGTCCGCGTTCTTGATGAAACCAAAGTCACTGACTGCTTCATCAAAACGTATATTCCAGCTCCTGGATGCCTGCTTCAATCCGTAGATTGACTTCTTTAGCTTGCATACCTTTTTAGCATTCTTTGGATCCTCAAAACCTTCAGGCTGTGTCATAAACACAGTTTCTGTTAAAACGCCGTTTAAGAAAGCAGTTTTGACATCCATCTGCCATATTTCGTAATCGTAATATGCAGCGATTGCTAACATTATTCGAATAGACTTTAGCATTGCAACTGGTGAAAAGGTTTCATCGTAATCCACACCGTGGACTTGCCTGTAACCTTTTGCAACCAATCTAGCTTTGAAAACTTCAAGTTTCCCATCCTTGTCCTTTTTCAGTTTGAAAACCCATTTGCTTCCAATGGCTTGGTAGCCATCTGGCAAATCGACCAAATCCCATACTTGGTTTTCAGACATGGAGTCTAATTCAGATTGCATGGCTTCTTGCCATTGCTTGGAGCTAGGGCTCGTCATAGCTTGCTTGTAAGTCGCAGGTTCATCACTTTCAAGTAATAGAACGTCATAGCTCTCGTTCGTCAAAATACCTAAGTACCTTTCCGGTTGAGATCTATATCTTTGCGATCTACGCGGGGTAACATTTCTAGATTGACCATGATTCTCACCAGATTCTTCTAAAGATCTCTGAGTTTCATCCTGAATGTCATCTTGAGCATTCTCTAGAGTTTGTTGTTCGACTCGAATTTCTTCGAGGTCTACTTTTCTCCCACTTGTCATTTTGGAAATGTGATCCTTCTCCAAAAAGACACCATCTCGAGCAACAAACACTTTGTTCTCAGATGTATTGTAGAAGTAATACCCCTTTGTTTCCTTTGGATAGCCCACAAGGATACATTTGTCAGATTTTGGATGAAGTTTGTCTGAAATTAATCGTTTGACGTATACTTCACATCCCCAAATCTTAAGAAAAGACACATTTGGAGGCTTTCCAAACCATAATTCGTATGGAGTCTTTTCGACAGCTTTAGACGGAGCTCTATTTATAGTGAGTGCAGCTGTATTTAGTGCATGTCCCCAAAATTCTAATGGAAGTTAGGCCTGACTCTTCATTGACCTGACCATGTCTAGCAAGGTTCTGTTCCTCCGTTCTGACACACCGTTCCATTGTGGTGTTCCAGGAGGAGTCAATTCTGATAGAATTCCACATTCTTTCAGATGGTCATCAAATTCATAGCTCAGATATTCACCGCCTCTATCAGACCGCAGTGCCTTAATCTTCTTGCCTAATTGATTCTCTACTTCACTCTGAAATTCCTTGAATTTGTCAAAGGATTCAGACTTATGCTTCATTAGGTAGATATAACCATACCTACTGAAGTCATCAGTGAAAGTGATAAAGTAGCTGAAACCACCTCTAGCATTTGTACTCATTGGTCCACATACATCTGTATGGATTAAACCCAATAGTTCATTTTCTCTTTCTCCAACTTTAGAGAAAGGTTGCTTCGTCATTTTGCCAAGTAAACACGATTCGCATTTACCATAATCCTCTAAGTCAAATGGTTCTAGAATTCCTTCCCTTTGAAGTCTTTCTAAGCGTTTCAAGTTTATATGGCCTAATCGACAATGCCACAGATAGGTGAGATCTGAATCATCCTTTTTGGCCTTTTTGGTATTTATGTTATATACTTGTTTGTCGTGATCTAATAAATAAAGTCCATTGACTAATCTAGCAGATCCATAAAACATCTCTTTAAAATAAAACGAACAACTATTGTCTTTTATTATAAAGGAAAATCCCTTAGCATCTAAGCAAGAAACTGAAATGATGTTTTTAGTAAGACTTGGAACATGGAAACATTCTTCCAGTTCCAAAACTAGCCCGGAGGGCAACGACAAGTAGTAAGTTCCTACAGCTAATGCAGCAATCCGTGCTCCATTTCCCACTCGTAGGTCGACTTCACCCTTGCTTAACTTTCTACTTCTTCTTAGTCCCTGTGGATTGGAACATAAGTGTGAGCCACAACCAGTATCTAATACCCAAGAAGTTGAATTAGCAAGTATACAGTCTATAACGAAAATACCTGAAGATGGAACGACTGTTCCGTTCTTCTGATCTTCCTTTAGCTTCAAGCAATCTCTCTTCCAATGCCCCTTCTTCTTGCAGTAGAAGCATTCGGATTCAGAAGTGGGTTGACTGACCTTTCTCTTTGCAGATTTGGCGCCAGTTTGCTTAGTTGGGCTGGCTTTGTTGCCACCTTTCTTAGCATTCCTCTTCTTTCCAGATTTCTTGAACTTGCCCCCACGCACCATAAGCACATCCTGCTTATCACTTTTGAGCGTCTTTTCAGCGGTCTTCAGCATACCGTGAAGCTCAGTGAGCGTTTTGTCCAGACTATTCATACTGTAGTTCAGTTTGAACTGATCATACCCGCTATGAAGAGAATGGAGGATGGTGTCTATAGCCATTTCCTGAGAAAATTGCTGATCCAGCCGACTCATATTCTCAATGAGTCCAATCATTTTGAGAACATGTGGACTTACGGGCTCGCCTTTCTTAAGCTTGGTCTCAAGAATTTGCCTATGAGTCTCGAATCTTTCGACTCGAGCCAGATCTTGGAACATGTTCTTCAACTCACTGATGATTGTGAAAGCATCTGAGTTGATGAACGTTTTCTGCAGATCCGCACTCATGGTGGCGAGCATTAGACATTTCACATCCTTGTTGGCATCAATCCAACGATTGAGGGCTGCCTGAGTGACCCCGTCGCCTGCAGCTTCGGGCATCGCCTCATCTAGGACATACTCCTTTTCTTCCTGCATAAGAACTATTTGCAAGTTCCTTTGCCAGTCAAGGAAGTTTTTCCCGTTCAACTTCTCCTTTTCGAGAATTGATCGAATGTTGAATGAATTGTTGTTTGCCATATTAAAAACTACAATTGAAAAGAATAAACAAATAAATAACCATTCACAGTTTCTCTTAATAAACTTTAAATTCTAGCATACATGCATAATTCAATGTTTATTAAGCATTTTATTCAAATTATGTGTTCCGGCAGGTGTGAATAAAATGATTCCAAGATCCTAAAATCATTGAAGAACTAAGCACAGTTTGTCGACTTAATCCTAGAACATCTTAGGTAAGCAAAAGCCTTTTGCTAATAGTCTAGAAACTATTCTTGGTTGATAGGCACGTCTAAGAACTTATTAGGTAAACCTATCGAATTTGCCACGACATAAAAGGACTCCTTACTTATATCGTTGAGTTTCACCAAAAATAACATGTACTCACAATTATTTGTGTACCTTGCCCCTTTAGGACCAATAAGTAACACCTCGCTGAGCGAAAACTATTACTAGATTGATGTAAAGGATATCCAAGCAAGTGTATATTTTGGCATGGCACCTTTTAACTCAATTTTTAAGTTTGGAACTTAAGGCTCTTACTATGTTGGTTAGATTTTAAGTGAACTAAAATCCTTAATCATGCAACATAATCAAGCTTTTGATCTCATGCATTTTAAGACATATTTAAAACAATAAATAACTTAAAACATGCATAAGATATTTGTGATCTAGTATGGCCCGACTTCATCTTGAAGCTTTGACTTCAAAGTCCGTCTTGAAAATCTCCGTGGGAGGCACCATTTTCTTCAAATAGGATAAGCTATAACTAATTACAACTATTTGATGGTTCGCAGACCATATTTGAATTGAAAAATAACTTTGGTACTTTAGACCAATTACATTCAAATTAATGGTACGCAGACCATATTTTCTATCCTATTTGGGCCATACTAGTCACTTCATAACCTGCAAAACAGTACATATACAATATATACCATTCACCCATTCATTATCATGAATGGCCCACATAGCTGGTTAGTAAAACACATTATGCATCACGTAAACATTTGCAGCAATTAATCAAGGGCACCAATAATCTACCAATTATTCAGTCCTTATTAATTCTAATCAAGTTGTTTTAACCTTAAGGATTTGTAGACCTAATCAAGAGTTTATGACTAAAAAGCGCTCCCACTTAAACCAATAAATTCATATGCTTTACCAATTTTAAACATAAAAATGTATTTCTAGTCTAACCGGAAACATACAAATTTAATTAAAATTTAAAGCTCATATAAATTTATAATTGAATCCAAAAAGTTTAATTTAATTTCAGTCGCATTTAAATTAATTCATGATTTTAATTTTAGTAAAATAATTAGAATAAATAACATTTATTATAATTATAATATTCAAAATTAAAATCCAAGAAAATAATTTAAATTATTAATTTTAAAATTAATTAAAATTACGTGAACTGAAATTTTCAAATTAAACATTCAGAACGATCTAATCGTAACGCAAACACCCTACGCGTTGCATGCCCATGGGCCGCACGCACACAGCCATTGCTGGCCATGTGCGCGCAGCCCATGCGCTCGTCGCATAGCTGCTGCATCCCTATCGCAAGCCTCCGCACGCATTGGTGCTCGCTGCGCGCGCCAGCGCTCATCGCACGCGGGCTATCGCTCGCAGTGCGCGCGCGACATCGCTCGCTGGGCGCGCGACATCGCTCGCTGGGCGCGCGACATCGCTCGCTGGGCGGGCGACATCGCTCGCTGTGCGCGCGAGCAATGCTAGGCGCAGCGCTCGTGGCACGCGAGCTTGCGCTCGCTGCGCGCGAGGCTGCGCGCTCTTGTGCGAGGCAGCGCGCGTTGTGGCGCAGCTCGCTTGCTGCCCACACGCGACTGCCTTGGCTCGCCCTACGCCCATGCCCATTCGTCCATTGGTCGTGGCACACGACACAAGGCAGGGCTGCTGCCTTGTGCTCGTGCACTACGCCCTTGCTCATTGCATTCGTGCCGCACGGGCGACGAGCTCCCTTGCTCGTCGTCGCATGCCCGCATTATACAACACCCCTTAAGGGTAACACGAAGCGTCCATTGCTTCGTGCGTGCAAGTTATATGAACGAATCGCATAAAAATTTAAAATTTATATTTAAAATTAATGACAAATTGATAAATAATATTAATTTCATAATTTTTAGGGCGAAAAATCGAAAATTTATTATCAATTGATTTTCGATTGTTATGGATTCAAGTCTAGGTCATAAAAATTTAAAATTTATCGTAAATTTACAATTTTTATGGTGGTTTTTAATCATAGGTTTCTAATTAAATTACAATTAATTATGAAAATCAAATTAATTCTAAATTATTCTAATTTTCAACAAATTAATCATAATTAATAATTAGATTGCATAATTAACAAGACTAGGCATTCAAACTTGTTAAACATATGCAGTAGGTCAATCAAAAATTCAAGATTTATCAACAAGAATCGCAAATATTTAATTTAACATCTTAAATTTACGAAATTTTGCATTCGAAAAACTAAAACCTTCGAAAAGTCATAGTTAGGCTTCGAATTTGAGAATTCTGGGTTCGGCAGAAAAAAACTTTTTTTGTCAAAATTTTAGAATGCCTTTTGCATGCGGAATTGACACAAAAATCACTCAATTCGGATGAGTAACGAAGAAACTGCCGAAAAGCTGCGTACGTATAATTAAATAAACGCAATTTGCAATTAATTAACAATTACGAAAATTAATCACCCCTTTTAATTCTTGCAAATTTGTAATATTTAACCATGTTCATGCAATTTAGATTATGAAAATAATAAGGGGCTCGTGATACCACTATTAGGTTATGATACATATGACAATTCATAAATCATGCGGAAAAACCATAAACCCAGGAAAACATATTATTTACACATAATCATTTAGCATAGATTAGATGCATACTCTTTGTTGCGTGCCTTCCCTAGCTGCGCTCGAACCGAACAAGAACAAGTCTTTAGGACTCCAAGTGTCGTCCCTCCGTAGATAGTCCACAGCACGTCCGGATCCGCCTTAAGATTGACCAACTAGAATCGCCCTTAAGGTACTATTATTTTCGGCACTTTATAGGCAAATGTGTGACTGAATTTTTCTCTCAAAAACTCACTTTGAATACTTTGAAACTTGTGTTATAAATTGTGAGCCCTAGCCTCATATTTATAGCGGTATGGAAAGGGAATCGAAATCCTATTCAGATACAAATTAATTAAACCTAGAATCCTACAAGAACTCTAATTTAATTAATTTATCAAATAGAATTAGGAATTTAATCATTAACCGAACTCTGCATGTTTTAGGAAACGTGCACGAACACAAACACTTGCACACACACGCACGACAGCCACGATGGGCCCCATGCGTGCGCGCGAGCAGCAGCCCACTCAGCGCCCGCGCGCGCTGCGCGCTGCGCGTGCTGTGCGCGCTGTGCGCGCTGCGCGCTGCGCGCAGCCTGCTGGGCCTGGCCTTGCGCTGGGCCTGGCGTGGCTGTTTGTGCGGCGCGCTTGGCTTGCTGGGCGATGGCCTGGCTTCGTGCTGGGCCTCGTCCGGCAGGCCTCGTCCGATGCTTATTCGTACGATGCGCTTCCGATTAAATTTTCCGATTCCGGAATTCATATCCGATACGAACAATATTTAATATTTCCGATTCCGGAATTAATTTCCGTTTCGAACAAATATTTAATATTTCCGTTTCCGGAATTATTTTCCGATTCCGGTAATATTTCCGATTCTGACAATATTTCCGTTTCCGGCAATATTTCCGATTCTGGCAATATTTCCATTTCCGATAATATTTTCCGACACGTACCATGTTTCCGTTTCCGGCAACATCTACGACTTGGATAATATTTATATTTCCGATACGATCCATATTTCCGTTTCCGGCAATATCATCGTTTCCGGAGTATTCATTCCTTGCCTGTGACGATCTTAGCTCCCACTGAAACCAAGATCCGTCGGTTCCGAATATTCATAGATGGAGTATTTAATGCTATTAAATACTTGATCCGTTTACGTACTATTTGTGTGACCCTACGGGTTCAGTCAAGAGTAAGCTGTGGATTAATATCATTAATTCCACTTGAACTGAAGCGGCCTCTAGCTAGGCATTCAGCTCACTTGATCTCACTGAATTATTAACTTGTTAATTAATACTGAACCGCATTTATTAGACTTAACATAGAATGCATACTTGGACCAAGGGCATTATTTCCTTCAATGTCTACTCTGTTTTGTAATTGAAAAATTATTTTAATAGGATGAGTTTTAAAAAAGAAAAAAAAAACACAAATTTGTTCAATGTAGGAGTCAAACCCATGACCAAAGGGGGCAATATCTTAATTAAATTTCATTGCTAACCACTCTAGCATCTTGCCTTTATGTTTCTATGTTGCAGATTAAATATATAAACTTTATTTTTATTTGCTAAGTATTTAAAATTCTAGTTTTTTTTTTCTTTTTTCAGGGATGACACGTCATATTCTCATCTGATTTTTAATTTCTACTTCGTATATTTTTAAAGTTTTGTTATTATTTGCTTATATAACACGGAGTACTCTGTATACATTTTTCTTGCATAATCTTTAAAATCTTTCAATTTATAAAATAAGAGTGAAAGGTGAAATTGGTAAATTTTATGTAAACATTGTACTCTCTAATTAGTACGCCGTAAATTGTCATTTTCATTATATCTTTTTTTTTTTATAAAAATTGTAGTTTTTTTTTTTTTTTAAAAGTGTCTACCCTGTTTCAAAATCCTGGATACGCCACTGTGACCACACCCTCTCTCATAGTCTCATTCAATTAAAAAAAAATATCCCACTAACTTCTATCACATCTACTTTTTCAATAAAATAACAATTGATAACCAAAAAATCACTTATCACCTAAAACTTTATGCAAAGAAAAGTGTAACAACTATTTTGGGACGGAAGGAGTTGATCTAAACAAAAACTAAAATTCCAGGTCTGAATGTCTCGAAATTGACAAGAAAAATGTAGAGAATAAATGGAGATGTAAACCAAAAAAATTTGAACCACTTAAATATTAACAAAATATGAGTAAAAAAAAAATGTTTCACTCACCTTTTATTTTTGCATATTTTAGCTCAAATTGATATTCTCTCAAACATCAATTGTTTCTTCATTAATTTGTTTGAAATCTCAATAAAAAAAAGGGTGACCTATGTTCGTTTTTTTCAATTTTTATGCAGATTTCTACAAATGTTAGTGTTTTGTGAGTGGTTATGGCGACGTAATGGATGAAAAAAAAAGCTAGTTGGAAGTTTAAATGGAAATGTTTGGAGAGAGAATTTTTTTGGTTTTTTAGAGAAGAATTTTTTGGAAAGAAAGTGAGGTTTTGAAATAAATTTTTTATTTAATTTTATTTTAAAATCTTATATATAAGTTTTTTTTAATACACGTGCTTGAGACATGGGAGGTACACCAATAGATGGTTGTACCCTAGTGTAGCCATTACAGATATAAAAGAAGGGAGATGCTAAACGCAACTAAATTAGGTTGCGTTTAACAACCGTGTAAAGAACACACCCTTAATCTTTCAGAGTCTAGACATTGACGTTAGAACAATGGGCCTGTTTTCTACCATTTTTCCAGTGCAAGGGTTCTGCTTAAGGTCTACGCAATTGGGCCTTGCATTATAGTCTTAAGCTTTTTTCTTTCTCTCTCTCGAATGAACATTACAGTCTAAGCTAGTGTGAGTGTGTGACTTGTGACTTGTGACTTGTGACTTGTGACTTGTGAGTGTGATTTGATTTTTTTTTTTTTTTTTTGCCATAATATCATACATAAAAGAACAGTGAATTGATTAAACTAGCGTGCGATTTATGAATTTCTTAATTTAAAATGTTGACAATGTTGTTTATGCAATATGGGAGAGGCAACGGCAATTTGAAACATCAGAATGATTAAAGGATGACATGCACTGTCATGATATGTAAGATTTTCTGTTTCAAAAGTAGATATAAATATAAATTTAATATATGTAAATACAATAATAATATCATGATTATAATTTTAAAAGAAATCTATCCTAATTGTTGTGTACAAAAAGTTAAAATATTGTTTGAAACTCTGTCTGCGGCTTGCAAAATGGGAAAAATGTGGAAATGTAGCATGAATACAAAGTATATTTGATATTTTTATTTTTTTGGAGGTAAGATAAAATGATCTACTAGGTCCAAACTCTACACGGATCAACCCATCCGGATTAGTAGGCTAGACACTTTGAGAATTGGGAAAATGGTAAGGGAAACCTTTTCTCAAAGTGCCCATTATGAGGATTAAACCCCCCGAACCTTTGATTGGAAGGTGAAACCCCTTTCAAATAGGCCAAGGCATTATGCATATAAAGGCATTACTTAATACGGAGTACTTGGCACTGGTACAGTAATGTGGGTTGCACTGGTCCTCTACACTACTCTAACGGGCTTTCTCCAGTCAAGGGGCTATGGGCTTATGGTTAAGGCTACACAACAGGGCCTTGCATTTTAGTCTTGGGCCCAAGTGAATGTGATTTGATTTCTTGAACACAACCTATGCTATATACAGATTTGTTAGCGTTGATTAAGTTTACTGTAACATAGATTCATTAATTATATCACTAAGAAAATACTAGAACGGTGATCGAGTTTGCAGTAAGTTATGGATTGAAGTCCTGTCCATACGGTATTCTTGGGTGGACCTGCACAATAATATTAGCGTGGACCTAAAATTAATAATTTTCGCTAACACTTTTTTTACATACATATAGACCTTTATTGTTCATATGGTGACTATAAAAATTTAACAACTTTTTAAGATACCCATTAACGATTTTTTGAATCATAGTAACCCTATCCTACACCCAAATTAAAGTAAGGACTTTGAGTTTACTGTTCATACAATAATTAAAAGACTGAATTGTCCTCATTTTTGTTCATGGCTTTTTAGCATTATTCTTATAGACGGTGTAACTACTATTTTTCCCTTGGTGTTTGGAAAAAAATTATAAAAAATTAATATTCTAAAAATACATCCCGAGACCAATCTAACAAGATCTTACATGTAACGTTTTGATGTATCTAATGATGAGAATTTACGGTCAAAGTTTTTATACTTTGGTCATATTTTCCAAAGCGTAAAGAACTTTCTGAAACGGGGGTAGTATTATTTATTATTTATTATTTATTATTTATTATTTATTATTTATTATTTATTATTTATTATTTATTATTTATTATTTATTATTTATTATTTATTATTTATTATTTATTATTTATTATTTATTATTTATTATTTATTATTTATTATTTATTATTTATTATTTATTATTTATTATTTATTATTTATTATTTATTATTTATTATTTATTATTTATTATTTATTACTACCTCCGTTCCACACTGATGTTCCAATTTTTTTTTTCACGTTTTCCAACACACGTTTTACTACCTCCGTTCCTAAATGATCTTTACGGTTACTATTTGCACGGTAATTAAGGAATTTTGGTGAACATGTGATGGTGGGGTAACAAATGGAAAATGAGTGGCTATAAATTGTCCAATAATGTGAGTGGGTGGAAACTAATATTAAAGTATTGTGAGTGGGTAAGTTATGGTGGGCCAAATAAGAATAAAAATGGAATAAAGTAGGAGTGTAAAAAACTTTCAGGAACGGACTAAAACGGAAAGCGTAAAGAACTTTTAGGAACGGAGGTAGTATATCGTATTTATCTATAGTTACACAATACGAAGTATTAAAAATTATAACTTTTGATATTCTTAAGGTGTTCATTGAGACGTATCAAACAAGATCCCACATGAATATGTTTTTTCTTATACTATTGTGAATAATATAGAATATTCTATTCTATTGTGAATAGTGTCAAAAACCTCAATTGGAACATCATTATGGAACGGAGGGAGTATTTATTATTTATTATTTATTGTATATTATTATTTATTTATTATTTATTATTTATTATATATTATTATTTATTTATTATTATTTATTATTATTTGTTTATTATTTATTACTTTTTATTTTTTATTGTCATTATAATCTAATATATATAAATAAAGGGGAGTTTTTTGGAGAGTATTTAGAGCGTCCACGTAGGATTTTCATGTCATCACACACTAATATTTTAGGTTTATCAAAAAATAAAATTAAATAATATATTAGAGCCCTGCCATAATTAAATTTCGTTAGAATGTTAGGCACCAAATCCTACGTCTACCTTTTCGTATATTATGTTAGAGTCCTGGCACCAAACAAAATTGTTGGAATGTTAGCACCAATCCTACGGCCATATATATATATATATATATTATATTAACAAATATTTTAGCTTATGATAAAGATTAGATTCCAACAAAATTTATCCTATTTCTACCAGCTTTTTGTATATATATCCCTCTATTTCTTTAAATTACCCATGACTTCATTATGCCTTAACGAGTTTGTCCCAACATCTCTTCTTCTACCTCCTCCTCCTCCTTATCCTCTACCACCTCATGTTGTTGTCGTAGGAAGATGGTATTTTTATGGTACCAAAGCCATGATATAAGCGAACCCCGTGCGGTTGTGTCAGGATTTGTGTCTTTTACACGATGTGGGGTGTTATGTTCTGGTTGAGAGCTTCTTGGTTAGGAGGATTCTGGTTAGGAGGATTGATGAGATTTTGATTAAGAAGTACAACTTGAAGCGTATGAATACGATTCAATGTAAATGGGATTGATTTGTAATCTTCTGTAAAAATGTCCTAATTCACTAATTGTATTGTACGTAAAGCTTCATTAATTAATGGATACACACAAGAATGTACCGATGTACGCTTGATGTTTAAAACAATTACTCCATGCTATTATACTTCTCCCTCCGTTTCATAAAATTCATCACTTTTACATTATGCGCGCTCCTAAATCGTGTATTAGTAAAATCTAGATTTTAGTCGTTTATTAAATTGTTCATTTAAAATAAAAATTTTATTACAATTGTTAAATTTTATATATTAGATTAGATTAGTTTTTTATTTTGAATTGAATTGAATTGAATTTTAGATTTATTTTTAATTAGTATAGTGTTTAATTTTAAATGGAATTGTATATATAATTAATTAGTTCATTAAAAATATCTACGTGGCAAAACAATCCAATACGAAAAGTGAGTCAAATAATTAATAGGCTATACTCAGTCTTAAAGTTTTTTATTTTAAAAAGGAAAAATAATCAAGAAAAAAAGATAGAATAGTCAAATTAATAGTACGATTAATTTATATTTTGAGATAATTATCAAGCATGTAATAGAGTTTTATTTACATTAAACCTTTGATATTTGGATCAATATTTATATCATAATTTTGAGTTATGATAATTATTATCATCATCATAAATTGGAATGGATAGGTAGCATAGTTAATATAAATTATTATCTTTAAAGATATTAAAAAAGAAAAAAAAAACAATCAACTAACTACTACGTCGAAAATGAAGCAACAAAAAGAGTATATACTTATACAAAATATATGTAATGATTTTGTTGAGATCACATGAATAACGAGTCCTGTCGTATTTAGAAACTGATAATAAAGTTTTCGTTGGAGACAAATGAGCTTCAAACCACTTAATATGATAAGAGGCAGATTTCAACAAACCACTTAATATGATAACATGATAAGAGATAGATTTCAACATATAAATATATTTTATTATCTTATGAATGTGATAAAAGATAAGAGATTACAACAAACATGTGAATACATTTTTTTGTTTTGCCTGAAAAGTGCAATGTTCAGTAGTTAATTTTTCCAATGCCATAGTAATTTTGGTGATGTCTTTTATTTATGGACATTATGGTTGTGTTGACTCGCCTAGGTCTCTTTAAGCAAGGAAAGAAATAGGTGTGAGCTTAAGTGGACGCCTAATATAAAGAGGATTTCAATGACATCTCACTTTAGAAGTAACAAATAAATCAGAAGAATATCAGTAATTACTCTTATTACTCTTAACTACAAAGTACTCCCTCCGTCTCTTTTTGTTTTTTTTACGTTTGCTATTTTTCACGCGTTTTAACGAATAATTAATTTGCATTAAAATTTCTCAACTTTTTTATTTAAACGAGATAAATTACGTTTACTTATAATGTTTTCACTTTTATCAACATTTTGATATTGGGAAATGAGAAAAATTTAATGCCCCAATGGAAAAATGTGAGAAATTAAATGACCCAATGAATTTGATTGGTTGAAATAATAATCTTACTAGAGTTGTCCCATGAACTAATCATTTTATAAGTTCATTTTTTCTATGAGTGTAATATTTTAAATCGATCTTAAGAAAATATTTATGCTCTAGTTTGAATAGGGACCTATTTTTAACTTTTCATTATAGGCATAATTTATAAAAAACACCTATGTATAAATGACGACATGATAAGTCAAAGATGTACGAAAATTGACAAACCCGTGCATCGCACGGGCTTCAAAACTAGTTAATAATAAGTTTCAGTAAGTTCCAATAAGTCCGAATAAGTTCAGATAAATTCAGATCAGATAAGTTCAGATCAGATTAAGTTTAGATCAAATAAATTGAATAGAACGCACCCTAAATCATCAAATTTACTAATCTTTTCTCATTTGGGTTGTCCGAAAGCACCATCGAAAAATTGTCCAGCATTGTAGCATATTCAATATTCAAATTTCTCAAATAGAAATGAAGCCTAAACTAAAACAAGGCTCACTATAATTGACATTTGCCTAGAATACCTTCTTCAGGGTACAAAATATCATATTTTCTATGGGAGAAATCTTGATCAAAGGGTGCAATAGTATGGAGTATCGGGTACTACTTTGATTAAGCATGACGTCGTCTTTGAAGCGTAGGTACAAATTGTCTTAATAACCATCTTGCAACATTTTTGTTTCCCTCTTGAGTCATATGTATTCCGTCCCAATTTACTGTTTTACTTGGATCTTGACAAACTGGAACTCCAGGACTTCCACAACTTCTTTTTAAGTCATAGTTATACGGATTGCGACCAATTGCACAACATGCCTTCTTTGATCCATTTCGCTCAAAACCTATCAAAAAAAGTCCAAACATTTTGTTATTAGGCATCAATTTAAATACTAATTAACATTTGACAAACTTTTCTCTGTCTTCAAATTATCTTCATTTTCCAGTTACAAATAGGTATTCAAGGGGAATCATGATAGCAAAACGTTTCAAATTATTTAAATGTTACGTAGTAACTAGTATGTGATTATAAATGATGACACACTTGTGATCGAGGTTCTCACAGGTTCAATTACCTGCTCTTCTTTAATTAATTTATCCGAATTATTGTATTTTTTTTTACTCTTTCACGTAAAACTTAAAATAAATAAAACGATGACATAATGCTACCACTAATAAATTTCATTTACATACCCCATATTATCTCGTGATCAAGAGAGTTGAGAATAAACTCAATAGGAAAATGTCCTAATTTTTCTAAGACCATTCAGGCTTGGACAGTTGGACCATCACTGGTTGCAATAATAGTCACACCAACTTTTTAACCTAGCCAACCAATTTCTCCCCTATAACTACAATTTTGTTATGTTTGAGTAAAACGAAAGATAACCATTAACCAACCAAAACTTTTACATAAAGTCAAAAGCTTGCCAACCATGCTTGATAATTTTGTATGGTAGATCATAGGTTTAAATTATCTTTCCCGGTCTTTTATAATTTATAATGATCTTCTTTGAAGTTAAAGAATGAGTAAAAATAAAGTAGCGCGAGGTGCATAAATGAAACGTTTATCGTCTTACCTAATCGAGGAGCATGACTAATGACCCATGTCAAGGCAGAGTAGTAATCCCCATACGCAACGACAACACCCGGGTTCTCTTGTTGCAACTCTTGGACGGCTTCTATCAAAAGATCATTGTGATACTTTGAGAAGTCATTGTAATCTTTAAGGCATTGAAGTTCATCGTACTTTGATGCATCATTGGTTCCAAATTTAACAAGATAAAGAGGTACACAACCAATTGGGAAGTTCCCGGGCACCACTATATTAGTAGCTCCAAGCTGAATCACTTCCTGCAATATAATTTAGAGAGAACGTACGTACGGCTGTTAAATGATAGACAAAGTTGCATGTACGACTTTGTAATATCACTACAAGAATTTGTATCTTTAACGACAACTTAATTACGACGGGTCAAAAATTCCGTCGCAAAAGGCTTTTGCGACGGGGCTAACAACCAAACAAAGACGGGAACAACTGTCGCAAATGTCTTTTACGACGGGTTAACGACGGGATTTTCCATTAACGACGGCCCCTTTTTATGACGGGTTCGCGACAGGATATCCCGTCATTAATCAACGATTATTGGCCTTTAGCGACGGGATTTCCTGTCGTTAATGGTACAACTTTTTGTAGTGTATACTCTTGTTTAAAATAAAGTGATCAATCGTGGAGAGTATACGATCTTAGTTGCTAATTTTTACCACAATAAGGGTTACTTAAGCAAATTAAACGTGGTTCGTTACACAATAGAGTTTATTGTGCACTCAATGCACACGAAATTTTGTTATTACTATAAATGATTCTTTTTGTTGAATCCCATTGAAATCTTAATTAGTTACTCCGTATAAGAATTAAGAAGTGAGATTTGGAGAATTTGGCAAGTTATTGTAAGTCCGAATAGAATAGGGTAGTTACTTTAATGAAGTGTGAAATACGTACTCAAATTAAGTTGAATTTACGTTTAATCAACTCACCGTAGCAGCATCTTTAATGGTTTGTACAACGTGAGGAACAAGTTGATAAACTTGATGCAAAGTTTTGCCTTGGAAGAAAGCGAAGTTGTAGTCATTGCCTCCAATTTCTCCCATTAGTACCAAAGATTTTTCCAATTTTTCTCTGATTTCTGCATGCAATTACAAGGAAACGTCATTACTACACAAGCTTCACAAGCTTCTGTTTTTGATTTATGATTACGATGTACAACAAATCAGCACAAAAATAGCATTGGATGTACAACCGCTTGTATATAAAAATCACCAGAAATTTTCCTCCCCCTAGTATTTGCCGTAGTGAAAGTTCTATGACAAAATCAACTTTGTCCGATGTTATTAATGTTCAGTATACAACTTCTAGATACGGTTAACTACTTAATTCTAGCCATGTACTACAACAACATTTAACATTTTTGTAGATGTCTATACAAACAAATAAAAGTATCTCACTATATGGAGCAATTGTCAAAGGTGGGTGCTGATAAGTGATAACCGTCACAAATTGCAACAATTAAAGTGTGTTACTTTTTTAATGGTATTATAAGGTTGTCACATAGGTCGTGAGTCATCAAATTATTTTTACTATCAACGCCATATTTTTATTTTTACTATGAAAATATTTAAATAAGTTAATTAATATGAAATAAGGAAACATTTTTATTATTATTATTATTATTATTATTATTATTATTATTATTTTATTTTTGATAAGGAAAGAAAACCCATACGGGAGTACCTAACACCATCCTTTATGGGTGAATTACAAGAACTCCGAATTACAAGAAAACATTTATTTTTATAGTTATTTTAAATATATATTTGATTTTTCTCTTGTAAATTAAAAAATATAGAAATTACACCGTATAATCTAATAATCTATTTTTATATAATTTGTCACAATCATCTAATAATATATTTCATTTGCCCCTACTTTGCGACATTTAACTCTTTGTTTATCAAAGTTATACTCCCTCCATTTCTTTTTGATGTATCCATTTTAGAAAATGGGGAGTTTTTAAGAAAATTGAAATCTTAGTTTGTATTGGTATAAGTGTAATGATTGGGTGTAAGAAAAATGATTGTATGTAAGAGATTATAATAAAAAAAGAAGAGAGAAAATAATAAAGAAATAAGGTAAGAGAGAGGAGTGATAATGATGGGTGATAAAAGGAGGTGAGAGAGTGGGTATATGGGGAAGGGAAAAGAATTAAATAATAGGGGTGGGGAAATTTAGGTGGGAATATGGGTAGAATCTTTAGGTATTTTGGTAATTAGATAGAAATGTAAGGGTATTTTAGGATAAAATGTATGTCCAAAAATAGAAACGGATACAACAAAAAAAAACGCTTAAAATGGAAACGGATACAACAAAAAGAAATGGAGTGAGTAGTAATTAATAACCCAAAGTTTTGATTGACAAGAAAGAGCTATAGTAATTAATAACATAAACTTTTGATTGACAAGAAAGAGTTAGAGAATCAATCAATATCTAGTATTTAAAAAATATAACCATCTTCATTTCAAGGACACATAGGCAACATCATTTTGAAGACATGTGGCGGATACGTAGCAACAACATTTTGAATACACGTGGCCTTCAATCCTCCATTTCAGCTTCTATAACCTCCAAATTTAATTCAATGAAATAATGAATTAATTTCTTCAATTCCTAATCTTCTCCTCTTCTCCTCTTCGATCTCCCTCCACCTCCCCTTCCGATGTAACTGAATTGAGTTTGTCATTTAACTCATAACATCCCTTACAAATTCAACATCCCTTATAAGTACCTCATTTGCAGATACTCATTTTGATAGCATTTCTAATCCCAAACTATCAAGGTACAATTGAACGTTGTCGGCTGCCTCAAGATCTCTGGTGACTTTCTATCTCTTTCACTCTATTTTAAGTTGAATTCCATTTATATGTATATATGAGCAGTTGATAGTTGATATTTTAACTGCTGGTTCATAATTATTATTGACATCAATGTGCAGAATTCAACAATAAGATATTCTATCAAATGATTGGATTATAAGGTGAAAAAGGACCATGTTAAACAAGGGGGTGATGAAAGACTGTTTTAAATTTTTGGAAAATGGTTTTAGTTACGAGAGACTATTTTCTATAATTTTAGACAGCAAAATTATTGATCCATCTTAGATGAAACCATTCTTTTGCGGGTTTAAATTGGCATTCTCTTTGTAAATATATGCATTCGTAGGTAGATTGCCGTTATTTTTTATTTGAAGCATTATAATAGCAGCTTGTGCAATTGTGCTTCATATAACTTATCATTTGTTTGAAAAGTTGTAGTTTCTCCCTCAAAAAATAGTTTCAAGTTTCAAGTGAGTAAAAACCCGTGCGAAAAACGGGCCAAAAAGTTAATTATTTTTAAAAAACACTGCCATACTAAAATAGGAAAATATATCCCATCCAACAAGCGTAACCAAAAGACGTTGGAACAATACTTATCTTGCAAACTTATATGTAACGAGTCTAATGACAGAAATTGTTACACTACTAAAAATTGTACCATTAACGAAAGGCCAATAATCGTTGATTAATGACGGGATTTCCTGTCGCGAACCCGTTATAAAAGGGGCCGTCGTTAATGGAAAATCCCGTCGTTAGCCCGTCGTGAAAGACATTTGCGACGGTTGTTCCCGTCTTTTTTTGGTTATAAGCCCCGTCGCAAAAGTCTTTTGCGACGGGATTTTTGACCTGTCGTAATTAGGTTATCGTTAAAGATACAAATTCTTGTAGTGTTATATCACCATTTATACTCCGTATTACGTACAAGTGTAGCACGTACCTATTGGATCGGTGAGAGTAGAGTAGAGGAGAGATCTAAACCAACGAAGTTGCATAGCCAAATTACTCTGTGTAAGTGGTAGAGATACATTTCGAGCAGCCAAAGCCGATACATCAAGAGCGGTAGCGCCTGCTACGGCGAAATTGGCTCCATTTGTGAAGTCACTTCCTTTGGCAAGATATGGATTCAGTAATGGTAGGTTGAAGTACATAGCTGCCAATGCCATTCGAAACAATGTTATACATGTCCCACACATTAATTCTAACTCTTTGACTAAACAATGTTAGAAAAACAATTCAACTTTTTTCAGAAAGTTGGTTGAGAAAGTGAAACTTTCATAACTTTGATGTTTGAAACCTTCCACTTTGCATTATAATTTGGTTGTTGGTAAGTATATAGTTTGTCTAATTATCTTTATAGAATGTAACAAAGGAACATTCTTTCTCTAATTGTTAAAGTTTTTTATGAATACATACTGTCAAAACGACAATTATTTAGAACAAGAGGGAGCAGTTTAAGTAATAACGGCTTTTTTTGTTCTCATTAAATTAGCAAAAACATCCAAAAATGCAAAGTTGTGCTTTTGTAATGTAATGAAATAGAGGCAGTAACTCAACGAGGTTGTTTTTTCGGATATTAAATATGTGTGGCAACACACATATCAGCTAAAACACAAAAAAGGAAGTACCATTCATGTAAAAAAAGTACCATTCTGTAAAAATAAAGTACCATTTAATTTATTTTTTTGTCATTTTTCCTATTTTGTCTTTTGCTAAAATATGCATTTGCAATCACATATCTGATATCCGAAAATACTTTCTCGTAACTCAATACCTTTTGTAATCCAATAATATTTAATCAAATTCCCATAAAAATTAAAACTCTAGTTTGGAAAAGGAAAGCACCATTGTTTGTCTTAAAATAAAAGTACAATTTAGTCCTATTCATATTATTATCATAATAGAAGTGTGGAAGGGAAAAAAGCAGAGGAAACAGAGGAGAAATGTGAAAAAAGTGTGATAATGAACCATACCAAAGTAATCCACCATAAGAAGGCCATCGGAGCAACGGCCAGTAGGATGGTGGAAGTAGGTTTGTCCATATGGAAGCCTCGCGTAAGCGGTTCTTGCTCCGGTGGATTCCCGAATTAAGTTGCCGGTGTCGGAAAGGGAGTCACCAAATTGGTAGATGGCTTCAAATTGCATTGCCATTTTTTGTGTTCCTTTGCTTGTAAGGGAAGTTTCTAGGACACCTTGACATGTAATTATAGTGGTAATACATAGCAACAAGAAATACAATGTGAAGTCAAAATGCTTCATTATTTGTGTTTTTGTGAGTAATTGAGTTAAGGAATAGAGAGAGAAATATGGGAATTTATAGGAGGGGAAAAGGAATGATTTTATTTATTTTTTCATGATTATGGGAAGGCAGGCCAGTGTAAAATTGCCAATTTGGTGGTTTGACTTTTGTAGTAAAAGATTTACACATGCTAGTATGCTACGGAGTACTCCACTTCTTGCTTCGCGTGTGGTTTACAATTTAAACAGAATGGGCATGCAAATTTTAAGTGGGATAGTACCTTCTAAAATCTAAATACTAACCGAAGAAAATCAATTAACTTTAATGCTCCCTATCTTGTTTTTTAACCCTATTCACTTTAAAATTTTGGTCATCTTTTATGATTTATACTAAATATTTGATAAGGGAATTATGGTTGCGTACTCTTCACCTGAAATCTATTTAGTTTAACAATTCTTTAAAACTGATGATTTAATGTGTATATCAAGAGTCTTTTAAGATTATGATACAGAACTACGTAAAAAAAAAAAAAAAAAAAAAACCATGTGTGTTTATAGCACAATTTTCTTTAAAGTGATTATTGAAAATGGTAACATATCTAATTGTCTAGTGTCAAAACACTCATAGCATGTTATGGAGGTTGACGTTTGTTAGGTGCCTTTTCCATTTAGGGATCGAATCACTGTGATTGTTATCCTATCACGAGTAGTTTCCATTAACCTCTTCTAGCAGTCTTTCGTTACTAATACTACCTCCGTTTCACAACATCTTTATAAATTGTGAAATATTGTAAGAAAAGCGTAAAAATAAAGAAAATAGTAATAAAACATTGGGATTCGAGTCGTATCAAATCATGTGTAACTATTTTGTTAAGTCTATCAAATGTCATCGTCGTCTTAAACTTATGATCAATGACACCCATTTAACCGGCCCACTCATTTCTAAGTTGATTGATTAGTATCGATCATGACAATATATGGGTTGGATAGATAAGCTTCTTTTATCCTTAAACTATTACTTGTATAAATCAATACAATGGGTTGGATTGACATCAAAACTAGACATCTCAAATTTATGATCATTCGTGATGAAAATTAAAACTAGACATCTCAAATTTATGATCATTCGTGATGAAAATTAAGTTGATAAGTATAACTCATGAAAATGTATTGCATTGAAATCGAAAAGTCTATCATTATTCAAAGATCTAATTATCTAAACACCATACTCTTTAATTCTTCTCAAATCCAATCATCTACTTGTATCTTACCACTCATAGATGAATTATAATTTTTTAGTATAGAAAAAGTCATAATGACAATAATATAGACGAGATTGATTATATTCCTGGCCTTTAAATCTTTAGCTAACTAACTTAATTAGCTACATACGAATTACGAAGTAGTAGAAAATGTGAAATTTTATGGGTTTTACTTTTACGTAAATATGCCCTCAATTTCCGTAATAAGTCACTTTTAATTTAAACTAATCTATTTAGAAAAGAAAATGAGCAGTCTTTGGTTCAGATTAGACAACTTTAAAATGCTAGCCTTTCGAAGGACTTCAACATGAGTAATGTTTTGTTAATGGAAGAAGCTCCCTGCTTTTCGGTACAGCTAAAGCTACAGGGAGACACGATTAGCATTTTGGGGCCACTTTTTTCTCCACTAAACGCATCATCATTAACGAAAACTAACACGTTCGTGTCATTCATTCATTGGATATCACAAACCGTTAACCGGCTAATTTACATCATATTAGCAGATAAGTAATGAATAATGCAGTTGGTACACATTCACTATATGACCTTAAGATCATGCGTTCAATCCTTACCAGTTAAGGGTTTTGGGAGCAGTGGCTGGCCCAGGACTTTGGATTAGGGGTGCACAAATTATTACTCCCTTCGTCTCTTTTTGTTCTTTATGCTTTTCTTTTTGGATGTCTTAAAATGTTCTTTACATTTCCTTTTATATTATCACATAAATGCTTTAATATTCTATCAAAATTTGTGTCAAATTATTATTTTAACCAATTAAATTCATTGAGTCAGTTAATATCTCACACTTTTCCATTGGGACATTAATTTTTTCTCATTTTTCCAATATCAGAATTTAATAAAAGTGAAAAAATTATAAATAAACGTAATTCATCTTGTTTAAATAAAAAATATAGAGGAATCTCAATGCACATTAATTAGTCGTTAAAGCGCGTGCAAAATACCAAACCTAAAGAACAAAAAGAGACGGAGGAAGTATTTTTTTGGTGCGAGGAGATTTTTTTATCAATATATATAATTAAATGTAAAAAATTTGTACAAAATTTAAAGGGGCTAATTAGGATAGAGCAGTAAATGACGGAATCGAATTTATTTTTCTCTCGACAATTTTATAATATAGTATAGTCCAATTAAATATGAAGGTGGAAAAAAAAAACCAGACAATGTTCTATTGATGTAAAAAAAAATTAAAGCTAGAGACAACAAATAGAATTATTAGGAAAGAAAGGGAATGAAACAAATAATATGAAATGAACAATTGATAGTCATGGTTTTTTTTTATAAGTGTAGTCCAATTAAATACAAAAATGGAAAAGTAAAAGCATAAAAAGTGTTGATTAGTGTAGAATTAATTAAAAAAACTAAATAGACAACCAAAGATTTGGGTAGAAAAAACAAATTAAAGGGAAAAGAAACAAATAAGTTTAATGACCCAAAATTGTCATTACCTGACCTCGTACCCCAGACTTAAGGGCATTCACAATCAAGGAAAATATACACTCATGATCACTGCAACACAATCATATTCCCTGTTTACTTATATAGTGCATGTTTTGTTTATAGACTTCCTAGGTTTTTTCTTTTTGAACATTTTCATATTTTTTTTTTATAATTTTTTCTCCGAGGGTGGCACGTTTCCCCCTAGCCCCAACGCGGGTCCGGTAATTCTTGGGAGTGAGAAAGAGGATTCTCTTTATCTGTTCCCTACACTTCTAAGAGAGTATCAATACTAGCTATCTCTTAGCCCCCTTTTCACTTTTATCCCCCCTTAAGAGTTAACTCTTAGCTAAAATGTGGTAACTCTTAACCCCCTCTTATTTAAAGGTTGATTGAAACATCCTCTACATAAGAGGTAGCTCTTAGAAATAAGAGTGAAGTTGAGGTGGAGGTTTGTGTTTACTTTGTGATTTTCATTTTCTTTTTTAAAAGGAAAAATGTGTAAAAGTGTAGTTAAGATGTAGTAAATAAAGAGATGGTCTATTTCTTGGGTTTTCTGATGGGTAACTTTTATTAAGGAGGGATGGCGGTGATATGAATGAGAGAAGTGACTAAGACTCTGTTCTATTGGACTTATTTTGATTGAACTTATATTATCTGAACTTATCTGAACTTATTATATCTGGAAAAAAAACGTATTTTGTCTGAAATAAACTTATTTGTGTATGAAAATGTCTGAAAAAAACTTAATTTTGCTAAACTTAACTTATCTGAACTTAACTGAATTTATCTGAACTTATCTGAACTTATTTTATCTAAAATAAGTCAAAATAAGTCAAACATAACAGAGCCTAAGAGGGGGAAAATAAGAATTAACTTACAATTGATGCTCTAAAATGTGTAGATGATTTGTTTACCTGAGAGAGGTCCCGATCCAATAGAATTTCTAAAGAAATGGTTCATACTAACAATGTCAGGGCAAGAGCATTATAATCACATTAATCCAACTAATAAACTTTTCATGTGGCATTTATGCATTGGATATGACAAACCAAAAGCAAGCTAATTATGTTCATATTGACAATCACCATGTTGTACAAAATGGATATATTTGGTAGTGATTTCACCTTATCAGCCGATTCAGCTATATTTTTCGGAGAAGAAAATTTTCTCATGTGTCAATTCTCCTCCATTTAGCCGGACTTATATAATTGGTTGATTTACTCGAGAGAGTTTCCGGTCTAATAAGGAGCACTAAAATCACACTAATTCAACTAATAGACTTATAATGGACCTAGTGCAATCTCGATTAATGGATTTCAGGCATGTAGCACAATACATGGCCACCATCACATCCGCAATTCACTGACTGCTTTCTCGAGTATAAGTATTATACCAAACTTACACCTACTACAATTTCCCTTTTTCCAAAATTAAGTGGAATAAGTTCAATATTTTCAAGCTAAAGTCACACTTGTTTGTCTTAAAAGAGTCAAAATAAGCCAAAGTCCAAAACTTAAATGTACTATCGAACCAAATTTGTGGGAACAAAATCTGGTTTTAGATCCCCACATGATATAAAGCCATTAAGGACCTCTTATTGGAATGACTTTTCCAAAAAAAATTGATGTCCAAGTCAAATTTTCCGTCTTACATATTGAAATTCCATGTTTATCAGAAAAAAAGGAAGAAACTCTATCTGTAATTTGGTTGTAATAGTGTATACCTGAGAGTATTGCCGTAAATGTATAAGGAGTATGTCGTATACTCTCAATCAATATACGGAGTATGAGAGTTAAAAATCCGTATGAGAGTAAGTTGCACATAGAATCGCGATCATATATAATGAATACTTATCTGCTTATTTAGTAGTTTAGTACTATGTAGTATGCTGCTAGCTAGATGATGTGACATAACTTTAGAGTTTACTAACTGACATATATGGAGTAGTATTTTACAAGAACTTGTAAATAGTAAAATAGGTTGGAAAATTTTTTACACGAATTCAAAATTAGAGTAGCTAAACAATAATAATAATAATAATAATAATAATAATAATAATAATAATAATAATAATAATAATAATAATAAAATAATAATAATAATAATAATAATAATAATAATAATAAAAATAAAAATAATAATACTCCGTAATACAACATTATAACAATTGTTCTAATGATTTTGCCAAATGAGTTTTATGAAGATAATCTAATGTAATGTTTCATAGTTCGTACTTCAACATAAATCTTCCAGTATTCCTATCTTATTTAATCTAATTTTTTTCTCTTTGATTTATTCGGAGGTACGAAGTATTAATTACCAACGAGGTATTGGTGTAAACTGTATGGTAATAATTGACGCTTGTGTGCAAATGTACAATACGTTACAATTCCCATACAACTCAATAAACATAATTAAACTGCTATTAATGTACCTAAAAAGATGAATTAAACGCAACATTAGCCATTAATTCAGCTAGATTAGTTTGGTGTTGATGTTATCCAAAAAACAAAAAGGTTTGGTGTTGATTGTCATGGGCCTTGGTATACATGACTAACATGAGTGTCTCGCCATGGGCCATGTTTTCAGCATCAAGTATTCAAAGTCACATGGTTTGCTCTTTCTAATGGAATAATTACTCTAAATTATCCAATCTTTTGACAATTTTTCGTTAATAAGCCAACTTTTGAATTATCTCTATTATATAAGTCAAGAGGAGAGGGACATTTCAGTAACACTACTTTTGATGTCCTCAAGCTAAAAGACTAAATTACCCTTCATACTTTCACATTTTCATTCAACCCAAAATTTGATTTTTATTGATTTAAAAAGCTATTGTTATTGTTTTAAAAGCTAAATAATTATTCAGTTTAAAAACTAAAAATTTATTAAATAGGGAAAATTCATTTTTAAAACTGATTAAGCGTTATGAGCTATAAAAAGGAAAAAAAATTAGGAAAAAATTATCTCACCGTTAAATAGTCAACAGTCATTCAATCAATTAACCACATTAAAAAAAAAACAATTAACCCCACCTCTTCCGTTTCCGTCACTCTCTCCTTCCTTGATTCCTATCATTATACTATTAATCCAAATCAAGTGTTTGGATAAATTATTAATTCTGGTTCCAAAATTTCAATTCCTATCATTATATTATTAATCAGATACAATCCCATCATTAGGAATTGATTCAACCACCGCCGATCAAGACCGTCGCCGCCGAAATTGCTTTAGAGTAAAAGGAATCCGACGATTGGGGCATGTTGACTCGTCCAAATCGCCTAACAATTGGGCTTAGATAACGACAGTGGTTTCTACGACAGATATGGCGGCAGCGACGAGTGACGTGGGTGACGCCGCAATAGTAATTTGCAAGGGCATGATGGTGTCATTGTTGGTGCATAGAGGTCTCGAAAGTCGAAAGAACATTGAAATGGAGGGATGCAATTTGGGAGTAGATTGATAGAGGATAGAGTGATTGCAGAAGAGAGGTGAGGTGGAGATGGCGGTGGGTGAGGTATTGGTGTTTCGTTGGAGGAGAGATAGGGTGTGGGAGAGGATAGAGAAATGATGGGTATGGAAAATGTTAAAAAAATGGGTGAAGGGAATTGGGCTTGCTGGAGAATTTGAAATGACAACAAAAATTGTGTCATTTTAAATTACTCATCTATGGACCTCTGAAATTTATTTAAGGTTTTGGGCCGAATTCAGAATTTTAAATTTTTTGGTTTCCACACATTTTGTTTATTTCAATTTCAGAATTTTAAATAAAATGATTCCATCCAAACACACCATTAATTTTAAGTTTAGTGATGTTAAACGTGATTCCGCTTATTTAAAATACGCGATTAACAAATATTAAAAAGCTTCCTTACCCTTAAGTCATGTTTTTTGATAGGTATATAGTATATGTTTCATTAGTATTGGTTTAGATGATGCCTCGAGTTGTTGTGGTCTTTTAAATGTATGGTTAGTAAAATATTGTTTGGTGAAAATGTTTATTGTAATAATTTAAGAAAACAAATCTATCCTGTACCAGATGTGTATGCGCATCGACAACACTATCAGGTATAATTTCTCCGTTAGTTAGTCTTTTTTTCTTCTGATTATTATTAGTTGATTTGTGGGAATACTCATTTGTTGATTTTATTTTAAAATTTGAAGGTACAATGCGACACGCAGGCATTTACGTCGTACCAAGCTCGGGTTCTTATTGTTTTCCAATTTCTAGAGTATTTTGTTTTTCAATTTCAGTATTAGTATTTTGTTTTTTGATTCAAACTTTTCTTGCTAACTTGTAAAACATATTCTTTAAAGGAAAGAAACGATATTTTTAATTAGATAAATTTGGTGATGGTGTTTACAAACATCAACGTTAACAAACGTAATTCAAATAAAATAAACGTGTTTACTTCAATTAATTTTATACTGCATACTTGTTTTACAATATAGTTATGTGCGAATTGAGGCTCATTAATTTTCTATATCGGAATAATTAAACGTACTCATTTACATAACTTTTTATTTATGTGACATAAATATTAATACATTGTGCATTTCAGTTTATGTAATTCTAATTTTATTCTAAACTATCTTTATGGGATGACAGAGTATAATTATCCACCTTATGCATTTATTTCCTAGCGGGTTACAATGATATAATGTTCGATCTCGACTGATTCGTAATTATGACTTTACTTCAGTACTGAAATTTTGATTTTTTTTGTGTTGTGATATGTTACTTGTAACAACATAATTTTAAGTTTTTTCATACTTTCGCACGCATCGCGTGCATATAAGACTAGTTATCTAATAATCTAACCTTTATACCCCAATGACTTTTATTGTACCCAACCGGTTACCAAACCGATATAGCAAGTCACTTATACACGTTTCACACAACTATTCGTTATTATTTTGTTTAATTTTTTCTTTTCTAAATGCTTAATTAATATTTTGATTTAAATAATGAAAAATTAATGTTTTTCAAATAAACAATTTGACAGCAAATGCAAACACCATCTTCAACATTTTCACGACAACATCTAAGCACTGGAACACCATTTACAACAACAACAACAACAAAAACACTCCTTTATTTTTTCCTCCCCTCCAACACACCTTGATCTGTTAGTGCAAGCACCATCTCAACGCGCACCTCCTGCCTCCACCACGACCTTCTTCAGCCACCACTTACTCCAAGAACACCACAATCCCCAATTTGATTTGTTTACCTATAAAATATTTAATTTCATATGCTAAACGAATTCGTATGTACCTAAATTCCTACAGAAGTGTTCAAAGTTTTCTCAAAATCACTGAAAAAGTGGTAAAATATCTGATTTGGTCATAACTTTCCGGCAAGATCTGGTGGAGCAAGTGTTGCGCGCTACGCTCTAGAGGTGATGAGTTACGGTGGCGAGTTTTGGAGTTAGGGCGTGATCGTGGTTTTGGTGTTAATGGTGGGTGAAGAGGAGGATGGTGGAGAGAGTGGGTTTCAAGGGTGGGGTTGGTGTTTCAGGGAGGCGAGGATTTTTCTGGTGGGACTGACCTTACTGGAACGATTTGGAAGTGGGGAGAGGAGAGATCAGAGGGATGGAATGGAAGTGAGACCAAATAAAGTAATGGAAATAGAAAGGAGGAAGAAGGAGGTTGAAAAAATATTAAAATTAAAAAGTTAACCTTTTTAACCAGCCACCGATGGTTTGGGTTCAATAAAAGTAATTGGGGTATAAAGATTGGATTATTAGATAATAATTCAAAGGTTGGATTATTAAAATAATCAAAATGTTGGATTATTTAAAGCAAGCAATTTATCCCTTTCTAATAGATTCATGAAATATTGAAAGGTTTCCTATTTATTCTATGGTTTTTTTATGAAATCACCTCGAATTTTAGTACGAAACTTAATATCCCAGATACTCTTACTAATGACGCGCCTTTAGTCCTCCGTTAGTCAACTTTCAAATTCACCAAATACCCCTACTAAGAAACTTAATTCACCAAATAACTTAAAATTAACCATTTTGATGCTTAACAGCTACTTTTTATGTTTGAAAAGTAGTCGTTGGTTATTGTTTGCTTATAAATACCCATTTTCTGAATGTTTCATGTACTTGAGCAATTATTTTGTTAATTTTATAAGATTTTTGCCATTTTCTTTCAAATTCATCATCCACATCCAACGAGTCCACGTATTTATGTAATCCTACTATTTGTAATCATGAAGTGAAACAGTGAATGAGAAATAATTCATATTTCACAAATTACATTGTATTTGCATAATTACATATGCACAAAAACCCACCATTGGGAAGCATTTCTGTTTAGATTTACTTACAAAACATCTGTACACAAAAACCCACGTTGCTGTTTTCTACTTAATGCATACTAAAAGTTAAATAACAACACATGAATCACAAAAACTCCTAATGCAGCACTGCCTCATGTTTGCTTGGACTTTTTCCCTATTTTGTGGTGCCTTAGAAGTACTTGCACCATCAGAGGCAGCTTTCCTCTTCCTTGTGAATCACCCTCAAACCACGTTTGCAAGACATTCCAGAGTCCTGCCATACTCCACATCCACAGGTCATGGTATCTAACATCACTTGGAAGTGTACATGGTCAACCCTCACCTTAAACTCCCCTCCACCAGTGGAGTAGAGTAGCAAAACCTGGATTCTGCACTAAAAAATACAACTATCATACCATCTTTAATCCTAACACTTATAAAGTCTTGAACATCAATTACTATTCACCCAATAGTGCAATTACGTATATGCCCTCAAATTCCTTCTCCAATTTTTTTTGTCTTATTATTAACAATAGAGGGATGACTGTTTTCACCCTTTGCTCTTTCTTACACTTGATGCTACCACACCTTCTTCACCCTTTCCTTTCTCTAATACTTTCCCTCTTCTATTCTTTCTTTGCTTACTTTTGCTGATCAAATTCTATTTCCTCTCTTTCTTTTATGTATGTGATATGCCTCCTCTCTTAACCGACCTCCATTTTTTTTATCTCTCTTCTCTTCTCTTCCCCTCCCTTCAAGTTTGCTCTCCATCTCCGATCTATCTTCTTTTCCTTTGTTACTGATTTTCTTATTCTTATCTTCTTTTCTTTCTTTTCCATATCTCACTTCCACTTTCTCTCTCCTTGAGAAGCTCACAACAATAGTGTTCCTTTTCGTTTGGCTTGCTCTTGCAATGAAGGTGAGTGGAGGTATGTGTATTTTTTACATTATTATTCCTTCTTACCTATTTTCGATGTCGATTCTACTTTTAGGGATGTGATCGATTTTATTTTTCCTCTTTTTTGTAAATTTTGTTTGAATTTACACGATCTAAGGTTCTAGGGTTGCGATCAATTTCCCTTCCTCATTTTTGTAATATTCGTGTTCATTTGTGGTTTGGTTTCTTATTTGCTTAATTTTAGATTATCTATGCCCCAAACCGTTTGTTGTTGATTTTGATCTGATTTTTGGGGGTTTATAATATTATCCTACAATTGATCGATTAATTGTAATTGTTGTTAAATTTAAGGTGTTTATTGAGGAAGAATATAGTGTTTATACCATTTTCATACAGTGGTCAGGGAGGAGATATAGGAGAGGAATGAGGTGTGAAAGTAAAGTGATAGTAGAGCTTTACAAATCAAGGATTGACCTTGGTGTTTGGTGTGTAATTAAAATATCTTTATGATTTTTGCTCAAAATAATGTGTCAGTTTCTACAACTTCGATCGTGTGGTTCAATCATCGGTGCTCCATGTGAAATGGAGAGTCTGTGTAGAAATGTTTGGTTATGATTTTTCATGGTTTTTGTTTATGTATGAAATTAGTTATAATGCATCCATTATTTCCACATCTTTAGTTACTGTTATTATATGGTGTTATTCAATTTAAGTTGAGTTTTGCTGGATTTTGAGATTGAATTTTTACATTATACAACAAGAAGATGGAAAAAGATTGAGTACATAGTTTGTTTCAACCTAAGATTATTAGCATGATATTTGATCCTCTCTCATTATCTCTTTGTTTTTACTCGCTCGTCTCTATTAGGAAATTATTTGGATCCATATATTTCCTTATCTAGGACATAACAAAATCTATACATAGTCTATAAAAACCCAAATCACAAACACCATAACGCCACATGTCATTATCTTCATTCATAGTGCCACATGTCATTCTCCTTTCATTTTTTATGGTTTAAAATTAAAGGAATTAAAGAAAAAAAATAAATACGGAGTAAATCAAGTAATAATCTCTATTTGCCAATGAAACGTCAATCTCTTTGACTTCTACAACTCCCCCCTTCATCTTCAATCCTTTTTAATCTTCTTCCTTCATATATAATCTCCTTAAACTTCACCATTCGTAATCAATTAAAAGCTTTTATTGATAATTTAAAAAGGGGAGGTATTTCAAGCTGTTATAATTTGGATGGTTCAATAGCGTATTGCGGAGTATTAATTCATAATTTTGTGGCATTTACAAAGTAGAATTGTTTTTCAACTTACTGAGTTTATGATTGGGTTGTTATCAATGTGAAGCTCCCGTCAAGATAATATGCTTGACATGAGATTCACTATTTAAACAAAAAAAATCATATTACTAAAATAAATTGTTCTTTTTGCTTAGTTTATGTGCCATAGCAACTTTGTTTCTAAAGTACCTGCAATGATGTTGATCATTATATATTAATTCCCATGGGAAAAATCATATTGTAGCACTACGTATATTCTTTGTGTATTAAGAGGCTTTTATCATTATTGCATCTTTTAATATATATTTTTTCATTGCCCCCATTGTCTACATTATTATGTGTGTATTTTATATTTATATTTAAAATTAGAGAAAAGCTTATGTTTGGCTTGGGTCTATGAATAGGGAAAAAAAAAATCTTATGCTAACTTAAATAAAACCTTCTTTAAATAAAATAACCTATGATTCAACACATTTACTATACAAATCTTTAACCTATTAATTGTGAACTACTCTGTAATAAGGACAGAAATGTCAAACAGTTAAAATTTGAGAGGTTCATGTATGATGTATATATTCAAAATATTTATATAAAAAGTACATCATTATAACTTTTATTAGATATTTATTCGAACCTTTTCTCACTTCATTTCCTATTTAGTAGAAATTTTGCTCATTTGCATGAGGTGAGTATTCACTAATAGTTTTTACTTCAGGATCAATTTGGAACAGATTTGTGTTTACTATCTATAACAATGTTAGTGTGGTAATTGATTAATTTTACCAGCTTTTAGGCGTAACAAAAATTATTATAATTACATAGTATAATACTTTAATTTGTATTTCGTATGAGTATTTACTACTTTTACTTTTAGTTATTTTCCTTAAAAAAGCCCGTGCGTAGAACGGGTTAAAAATCTAGTTTATTTTAAAAATGTACCATTTAGTTTTTGTATAGTTCTAACCAAAAGTCAAGTGTATGCGTGATTACTATGGAATGATGGTTCATGTGTGACATTCTTTTATGCTGTAGCGGACTGCAATTAGTTCTCTATTGATTTTTGAACTTTTATTTTGTTAGTACATTGAAGGAAAAAACAAATTGTGACTAGACCAAGGATTTGCTATTTTTTATTGGTTGTGTTATAGTTGTTTGTCAAGATATGATGACATTTTGGCTAAAGGATTACTTTGTAGTGTAGTGACCAATCTGTCGCTAATGGAGTTGAAAGAATTACTAAGTATTTCCAGCTTTGGGTTATATGTACTAAAATAAAAATGTCTCAATAAACTTCCTGTGCTCATTTCCTGTGAAATTATTTCACAGGCAGTCTGCAAAGAAGAAATATAAAGGGGAAGCGCTAATTAGGGAGGAGGATTATAATTTAGTTATTGTTTGGTTGAATTAAAAGATAGTGTGTTAGCGGGAAAGCCCTAGAATCCAGTTAGTTTGTTGAAGTAAGAGTAGCATATTGAATATTATTAAAGTTATCGTTCGAGATCCTAGCGAGAGAGCTCCACTATTGCTAGTTCAGTGATAACCCCCAATTCCGGGGATGCGATTCTCCAAGCTAAAGCTGCCCAGCCCATAGTGATTAGTTATTTGTAGTTTGGGTGAGTGTCATTCCTCTCAAAAGATTGGCTAGGTTGTAACTGATGCTTAGTCACCTTGTTAGCATTAATGCATTCATATTTTTGCTTGTTCTTCCCTAATAATTCTTCTCCCTCTCGTAATCTCTCTTTTCTGTCCTTAAGCTTGTTATTTTAGGCTAATAATCTGAGCTAATTCATAGGACAATCGACTTCAATTAGACTATCTTACAACCTCTCTTTACATGTATGCGGTGTAGCGATTATGCTACATACATCTGATCCCTGAATGAGTCATAACATCCACGAGATGATGCTTCCCTGGCAACAAAACCTTACCTACGGAGTTCAAATTAAGCCACCTGGTAACCTCTTGTTAAGATTATTTTCCTGGTTTGTTTCTAATTTTGATCTTATATGATACTCTGTATAAGTTTCTCTTATTTTATCTTTTGATTTAGTTGTCAAGAAATCGGATCACAAGATAGCTATAGTGTCTGGGGATTAGGCAAGATTAACTGACTAAGGATGGAGATGCCAAATGCCACTATGTTCGAGCAACTTTTTTTTTTCACTCTACGAGGGGTATGGCTTCATAAATTTCATGGTAAACCTAATGCAACTTTGAAATTTTCAAGAGTGCAAGTAATATAGAATGTAGCATTATCTGATGAACAAATTAAATGCAAAATTATCTGATGCACATCCTCCTATAAGAAGGGTTTAAAATTTCTTAGATTTTCTGCCATATTCCTTGATATTTCTGTAATGCATAACCTCCTCAAAATATGTATTGGAAAATTAGCATTTGGGTGATATTTTCTCTGCCTAAAAACAATATGAAATGTGTGAATCAGTAGTTTGTTTGTTGTCTTGTGTGTTGTAACTTACAGAGTTCACAACAATGAATGACATTAGTGAGGAAGTTTGGTCTCCTGTACATTAGTCTGTTTAGAAACCAAAAAGAACTTGCATTTACTCTTGTGTTTTTGTATAAGAAAATTGTAGTGATTTGAAGGAATAGATGAAAAAGTGTCCAAAACTTTACTGTCAAAGGCTTTTCTATTTGGGTTGCAAATTGTTTTTGGATGATTTCATTATGTTATAGTGTTTTTACAGTTCGGTTTCTTATATAATTTGTTGACGATGCTTTCTGCATCTGATGCATTTGCTTAGGGGGGTGGAAATCCTTTGTTGTTGTGGCCATCACCAGAATGGAAGGAGCCACTTGATATGAACAACGAATTCACCTTCCAAGTTATAGATGGGAGATGAATCCATTGGTGGCCCATTGTTTTTGGCTTATGACGTAGTGAGATAGAGGGTGAATGCGATGGTGGATAATTGTGACCGAGTGACATGAATTTAAATTTTTAGAAGAGAAATTAAAATACACCATTGATGATTTTTTGACGGGAGTGAGATGATTTTTTCTTTAAACGGCAATAAATAGCATCAGGTTCTTGTAGGTAAGGAATTCTATAGTTATTGGATAGCTTGTATTGTATGATGATGGTAATAGGGGAAGATTGAAAAGTTCTAATTTTTATTCCGTATACGAGTGTTTTATTAATTTATTGTCGTATATTTTGAATGTTTTCACTTTTATGAGGTATTTATTTATATTAATCTAATATGTCTACTAAATTTGTTATTGATTTTTAAGTGGAATTAATAACAAAGTAGAACCCAATTCAAATTTTTTGAGTTTCACCCGATGTTCATTATTCATTTGCATTGATTTTGTAGTGCAAGTAAGAGATAAAATGCGACACTATGTTCAAGTGACATATCGATTTCAAAAAAGGGTTCTCATATGAAAATGAAACCCTGGTAGGATCTTTTATACAATCACAACAAATTCCTTCATATCGTAATATATAGTACAGTTGTTATAGCCCGCCCTTAACGAGTTGCGTGCTTAATCAACTTAGACCTTAATTAAGAGAAATTAACTCAATCCAAACAAACTTCAAACCAAATTCTTCAAGGAATTACAACAGTAACAATGTTTATGGTTAGTTTGTAAAATTAGATTTTGGGTAATACGGATTTAAATGTGTTTCAATTTTTTTGACAATGAATTTTTTTCCAAATTATGAATTTTATTTCATGCCTAATCCTTCATTCTACTACGGATGTGATAGTATCGTGAGCATTGAAGTTTTCTTCTTTTTGCGCAAACACCAATAATTGATATTACAACTTTGGGAATATGTGTCATTTTTGAAGTTCATCTTTTGCTCTATACTTCGTACTCCGTATAATATACAACATTAACTGATGCCTTTACCATTTGCAATATTATTCAAACAAACATAGATATATCGTTAAAAAATCGTGGATGCGTTAATGTAACAGGAGTAATAAGAAGTTGAAGTTAGTTGTTGATTTCCAGAATTTTGGGTGATCTGTTACAATTCTGTTTGTAATACCTTGAGTTGCTCTGTCATCTTATTAGTTGATTTACACCTTTTATTTACCAACTATAAATAGAGTTGTAGTCTGAAAACATCAATCAATAAAAATGATAAGAAATATCCCTTTCTCTTCCTCCATTCTATCGACAGTTTCTCCTGTCCTTTCCAAGAAAGTTAGCTGTTGTCCATTGGCTAGGCCTTTGTTTCTCCATTTTATGGTGAACTACAGTGCTAATCTAGCTCACTACTACACTTAACTTGTAATTTTTTTCCTATTATTAAATTATCTAATAAGTTTTTAATCCCTTAGGGATCGTGCGCAACGCGCACGATCCAACAACTAGTATATTCCAAAAAGGAGAGTCTATGCATAACCAGGGAAAAAAATTATTCCCAATATCATCAGCCAAAATGCATCCAAATATATTAGTAGCAGACTGCAATCCATGTACACATCAAAACATGAACTGGACACCTTCCCTGCTTAGAATGACTTTCATAAATCAGAATTTGCAGGCAGACTTAAGGTATCTGACCATAGTAAGCACCAAAATATGTTTCAATTCTTCAACCGCAACACTCATGACTGATAAATTTTCTTAGGAGAAAGTAAGATTAAAAAATTATTTCCTCCCTCCCACGTTACTTGTTACACTTTCTTTTTTCGTCCTTCCCATATTAGTTTTTAAACTTCTAAATTAGGTATGACTCCAAAATTATTACTCCGTATGTTGTCTCTCTTTTCCCACTAAAAAATATTTTATCCCTACACTCTCTCTCATTCAATCAAAACAAATACCTCACTAACTCCTATTTACATCTACCTTTTTTAATAAAATAACAATTGATAACAAAACAACCACTTATCACCTAAAATTTTGTGCAAATGTAAGTGTAACGAGTAATGTGGGATGGAGGGAGTAGAACACAACTTCCAATTTTAACTAGGAGTCTCAAAACACATTCATCTCAAATACCATTCTATATTTTTATCTTTTCCAAGGTGACTTCATTACATCATATGAAGAATTATATACAATTCATAGAGAAAATTACCTTTCATTGGGTCGAAGGAATCGAACGAGCAAGTCATTAACAACTATAGGCGTCAAATCACCCCCTCCTCCATCCATATGAAGGAAATATATCCTTCATCCAAGGTGCATTAGTTTAATACCATGGTTAAGATTAATTATGAATAATTAATCTAGTAAGATCAAATGATCGGAACATTTATACTAAAGAAATGTTTTCGATCTGTGAGTTCTAATCCTTCTTAGGCTAACAACTTACTCTTGACTGAACCTACAAGGTCACACCAATGACATAAAACAGGTCGTCGGATGAAATAAATCAGAAATTAATTTAATGGAAATTCGGGAAATTGATTCGTTACCATAAATATACGATAAGACGTTGGATCGTAATCGTATATCGTATTGCGTATATTTGTAAGCTGGGAAAGACGAATAATCGAACCATACCACATTGGATCGTCAAGTACTATACGATAAATAATGACCGTAAGGCATTAGACGGAAACACGAGGAGGGACTAGCAATGTTGTGGCCCACCAGCCAAGCGCGCATACGCACAATGCTCGCAGGCACACACCGCTGCCGATGTGCGAGCACGACCCATGGGCTTGCGGATGGGCGCGCAAAAAGCAATAACAGCAGCAGCAACTGCACAATGCGTGGCCCATGGCCTAGCGCCTGTGAGCTGTGCGTTTGTGGGCTTGTGTGCAAGCTGGCGGGTCTGTTGGCCTTGTGCCTTTGGCCGGTTGGTGATATAACCTAAAAGGTTATTTCATTAAACCTACTCCACTCCATTTTCCATACTACACACATCTAACCCTAGGGACACAAATAACCCTAATTCTCTGTGTGCCTCCAAAGTTGATATTTCCCAAAATCCTAAATACCTTGTGGAAGATCTAAGCTGTCAGAATCAAGGCGGATCTGAACGTGTCGGTAAAAAATTGTAGAGGAACTACAAATGGAGTTCTCGTTCGTGTTCGTAACTCTAGTGGGAGTACACGCATTAAATGTATGTATTCGTTTAATCTATAATTTTGCATGGATTCTATATCTGGGATGTTTCCCGCTTTTGTTAATTAGATTAGCACTAAATCCCAACATTGATATCACGAGCTTCATGTTTTAAAGTATTTTTTAACGTATTATTCATTATTTATATGCTCGAATTTTTCTGTCATTTTTTCAAACTTTTCGTATTATTGGATGAATCGGTGGAAAATTGTTGTTTTCAAAAAAGTGTCGGTTTTTTATATATCTGACTTTCTGAGTGTATTTTGGGTGGAAGCGACATTCTAAGCAAGGCTCATGGAGCTAACTCCCCCTAGAATTTTGAAATTTTGCCTCTAAGTAGGACGTTTTGAGGCTTTTTCGTTTGGAATTAATTAAATCGTGAATAAAATCGTCTTTAAAAATTAATTATGATTGCTAATCATTATATAAATAATTGTGGATTGTCCTACTGGTTTTATATAATTAATATAAAGTTTTAAAATTAATTTTGTTGATTAATTATAATTACAAACCGTAATTCCGGAAACCCTAAATTAATGATTATTATGATCCAAAATTAATTAGATTAATTGGTTAGATCTGAAATTTTGATTAGGCGAGTAAGGGAATATGATTTCATGTTTAAATGACTCAAATCCAAGGAGTAAAATTTTGATTGGATTCGTTAATTTTAATCGTTCACCTAAACCAAATTTGATAAAAAAAATCTGAAAGTTAATTGTTTGGAATGATTTAAATTGTCGAATTGGTTTATCTAAAGTATCTGAATTTATGTTGATTGGAATCGTTCAAGAAATTTGAATAAAAGTTAGCATAGATTTATTATTTTCATGAATTGGATTTTGTGAAATTTTAATAGATCCTCCCACTTTAATTATTTTGCGTAATAAATAACCATTGGATTTTTTAAAGTTATGAAATTTAAATCGTGCAAATTATCTTTTCTGAAAAAATTGGATTTTTTTAAGATTTGACAAGCAACCACTCGCACATGGGCGAGGGTGCTGTCCGTGAGTTGGGCGCTGTGCACGGAATGGCCTTGCACCATGGTTGTGTGCATGCGTACAGCGAGACGAGGGGCAGGGGCAGCAAGTTGTGCTTGTGCGCATGGCTTGCGCCTGCAATGTGGCACGAGTGTTACCGCTGGGCAAAGCTTTTGGGCGAGTGCGTAGCGCTGTTGCTACACAACGGCGCGGTAAGCCATCGATAACAAGCCATCGCGCGCTGGGCCGAAGCAGCGAGCCTTGCTCGCACATATGCCGCGTGCCAGGGCTTATGCACTGCTGCACGGGCATGGGCCTTGCGGCCTTTGGCTTGTGAGTGACTGATGCACATCGCAGCTCCCATGTTGCATCGTTTTGTGCAATTTTGCTTCGGTTTTAATTCAAGCCTAATGTTTGGGCTTTGAGCTTATTTTTGCACGTAGGGGTTAACATTTGACTTTTTTAATATTTTATACTTCCTCCGTTTATTTTTACTCGCAACGTTTATCACTTTCTCGCATGCGAATGCAAAACTTTGATCATTAATATCTTTAATTCTCTTAAAGCAAAATTATAAAAAGTTAATATTTTGAAAATACACATTAAGACGAATCTAATAAGATCCCATATGACTATGTTTTATCTTATGTATGAATCACCAACAATGGTCAATGTATAATATGTGAATAGTGTACAAATCACAAACTTTGCGAGAATTAAAAATCGAGGAAGTATTATTTTACTTGGGTTGGGCCGTGAGTTTAAATATATAAAATTGAAAAGTTGAAACTATATTAGTTTGAGTGGGAGCCTTTTTGATGAAATTATTGAAAGTAATTATTTAATTAATTTTCGTTGGACAATCACTTTTAATTAAATAAATATTTTATTAGAATATAGCTAAGGATTAATAATATTTTAGAGCGCGTGTACATAAACGTGATTTTATCTAATCATGTATATTATGTGTAAGCTTACTTGGGCCATTCGTCTTAGAGTAAGAATGGGTGAATGGATATTATATTATGTATTGCAGGTTTGCAGGTGACTAGTATGGCCCAACTAGGATAGTTAAATACGGTCTGCGTACCATTTTATCCTTGAATATAACTTTTTAAATATGGTCAGCTGTAGACACCTACTTTTGTCCCCATTCCCGAAAGGGAAAGGTTGGATGATGAAAACATAAATCTCCACTTGACAACGCATCTTCTATAAAATAACGAATCTCAATTCCCCTTTTCATTTCACCCGAAACCTGCTATTTATAGAAACATGCTATTTATGGAAACCTTCTAAAAATAGTAACTGCCGTAATGGGCAGCTGTTAAAAGTGGCAAGTCATAAAAGATAGAAACCTGTCAGAATTAGGTGTTGCACTCCAACATAAATCCTAAATGAGATAGAAACTGCGAGAGAATCCTATTCCTAATACGATTCGAAAATAAGAGTTACGTATTGATCGAAATCCTAACGAGCCTAGAGTTCGTAACGGGCCCAGACGCATTCCGTCATAAAATTAATACGCACTAAAAGACTCGATTAAGTCTCATACACTCCGGATTCTAAGAGTCCGAATCTGACAAAGAAACGGCCCAAACAGCAATTTCAACGCCCAGCCCTGGGCGCTGAAATTGCCTGGATCCTATTTTCAACGCCCAGAGCTGGGCGCCGAAATCTTCGGCGCCCAGGCCTGGGCGCTGAAAATACCTGGTACGTGTTTTTTCCTAATTCCTCATGGATTAGAGTTCTGCAATTCTATCTTTCCACGAACTCTTTTCTATAAATAGGGCCTTAAGTTCGACGTGAAAAAACACACAACACACAATTATTATTCTGAGTATTGACCCTAAACCCCTAAGCCTAAGCCTCACGCTGCAAAATTGAGCACGCGTTCTGTCGCAATCGATCCATAAATCGAACAGAACGTATCCTGTCCCATAATTTGAGATTCGTTAAATAAAAGGAGAAATAGTAAAGTCAAAGTGGTTAGTTTTCTGAGAACCGTGACGCACCTCTCAAGGGTGCGTCGTAATGTGTCCCTTTTCCATGGTTTAATTGCTTTCCTCGCCCTTTTATGAACTGTTAAACTAACTGAAATCTGATTGTTCGATCACGCTTAATAAATATGATATTTTTGGGAAATTGGATTATCATGTTAGGTCCCTTAAAACAATCTAAATCAGATAATCGCGTTCGATCTAGTACTATATGTTGCATATTATTAAAATCAACTCAGATTAGTTTAATAGTTAACGCATGTCCCTTCAATTATTTATGCTGAGCTAGTAAGGATATCCTGCCTCTGGAGTTATCGAAGAGCGAGTACTCCTCTCGGTAGTTACAGTCCCCCGAACCCTCAATCTCTACCCTGCGGGTGTACGTTGAGCGATCCCCACCACCAGGGATCACAAGGGAACCTACGGCCGTCGTGGTCAAACATAATTGCACTCCCTTTATGTCACGATAACCGGGTTTTGTCAGTTTTTCTCATTGTCGTTAAAAACTGAATGGCGACTCCTATATTACTAGTCAATTGGGTGTAAACTCACAGGAAATCCAATTACACTTGATTTGACAAAAAGAAGCGTCACACCCACGAGGGACGAGGTCACGCAATAGCCTCGTGCTTTTTCGACCCCCTCACATCAGCGTACCATGAAGTATTGTTGTAATAATTAGATTATTTAATTCAAGTACTTCTAGGTAGCATTTTAAATATTCTAAGTTAGCATTTTGAATGGATTTCAAGACGGTTCCAAGCTAACAAGGTGGAGTTTGAAGATTGGATGCTACAAGACCAGGCCAAAGGGGCCATACGAGTTCACCAAATTTACTTATGCTTTTATATATTGGTGGATGTATATTATGCATGAGTATGTTGTTTGTATGTTTTGATTATGGACTTATTTCACTAAATAATCAAACAAACATAGAAATAACTAGGTCCAAGTAATATTGAGTTTAAACTTGCCTTCCAAATCAAGCACTTACAAAAATCTTCGAACCTAAGATAGTAGGTTTCCGCCAAAGCGAGATTCTATTTTAGTATTCCTAGAGGGTAAGGTATCCCAAAGGAAAAACGTTGATTGTGGTTATAACTCAAATAATGTTTGTACATATTGTGGCAAAGGAATAAGGTATAACATTAACTTGTTAACCAAGAGTAGTTTGGAATTACTAGCAATTGGTTTTTGCTTAACTAAAATCCTAAAAGGATTTAGACAAGCCAAAATATGCTTAAGACTTAGAGACTTTTAGGGTCTTGGATTCATTTCGTGCATTTATGGACCATGATTTGTTTGCATGAATGAAATGTTTAATAGCTTTAATTATTGCATGATTGCTTTTATTTCAAGTTATTAAAGGATTATGAATGGTTATTTATTGCAATTCTTTTCAATTGTAGAATGTCTGAAATAACAATCAAAGGATTAGAAATTATGGATGTTGAGATGAGCTTGACTAACTTTCTTGAACGGGAAAGGAAACTTGTCAACGTTTTGAAAGCTAAAGGACATGTACTATTTTGTCAAGCATCCCTTCCCTAGATATTATGTGAAGGATATGACTCCAGAATGGAACAGAAGCTGGGTATTTATAAGTGCCTTGTCTCGGAACTTATCCTAGACTCTATGCCTGCAGATTGGAGATAGAGGTTAATTATTTATGAGCCTTATACACTCCTAAGGCATCTCATAGATAAATATCGTGTGAGGTATCAACCCAATGGCCAAGATGTTGGCAATGAGGTTGATGAATTGGCTAATTCAATGATCAATCTCAAGCTTATTAATTACCTCACAAGATTCGTGCCTGAAGGTTGAACTTCATAATGCACAAAATTTAAGGTTATGAACAATATAATTCATGCGGAAAAACCATAAAGCAAGGAATCCAAATTAATTGCCACATAATCAATTAACATAATTTTGTATACATACTATGTGATGCATGCCTTCCCTAGATTCTCCCGAACCGAACAAGAACAAGTATAGAGCTCCAAATGTCGCACCTCCATAGATAGTCCACAACACGTTTAGATCCGCCTTAGGTTCAACCAATTTGGATATAATCTAAAGTTTTATGTGCACTCTAGAACTCACAATAAGTGATATGCAAATTATTAAATTGGGTTGAATTCAATGTGTGTTGTATGTTACATAATTTGTGATCTTGGATCACATATAAATAGGGGTGGATCACATATAAATAGGGGAGGAAATAGGGTAGTCATATCCTACTAAGATTGGATTTACTAAATCCATTAGAATTAGGATTTTAGTTAATCTTAAACTCTAAGTATTTTAGAAATAGTCAAACACTATTAGTATTAGATTTATCCTAAAATGCTAGTTTGCGTAGGAGTAGGAAAACGATTAGCTTGAGGCTCAAGCTACTTGTCGCGCAAGTAGACTTGGCGCCTAAGCCAACAAGTGCAAGAGGTTGGGCCACGCATGGCACCAAGCCTACACTGCTGCTGCTCGTAGCCCATGCTACCCTCGCAGCCCACGCTAGGCATTGCTGGCCCATCTTCGTTGCTCCAAGCTGGCCTGGCGCTTGTGATAGGCCTCGCGCCTTGCGGCTTGCTCGTCAAGCACTATCTCGTCGTGCTTCCGATTCGTTTTCCAATTCCGGAATATATTTCCGATTTGAACAATATTCTTGTTTCCGATAATATTTCCGATTCCGACAATATTTTTTATTCCGATAATATTTCCGTTTCTAGCAATATTTCCAATTCCAGCAATATTACTTTTTCCGTTAATATTTTCCCAAAGGAACCATATTTCCGTTTTCGGAAATATCTTCGACTTCGATGATATTTATATTTCCGTCATGAACCATTTTTTTTGTTTCCGGCAATATCTTCATTTCCAGCAAATATTCTTTCTTTGCCTTTTGATTATTTTATCTCCCACTTTAACCAAGATTCATTATTTTCCGAATTTCCATAAATAGAGTATTTATTGAATATGGCATTCACCTAAATACTTGATCCGTTCACGTACTATTTGTGTGACCCTACGGGTTCAGTCAAGAGTAAGTTGTGGGTAATATTATTAATTCCACTTGAAATGAAGCGACCTCTAGCTAAGCGTTCAAATCACTTGATCTCTTTGAATTATAAACTTGTTAAATAATACAGAACCGCATTTATTAGATTTAGCATTAAATGCATTAAATGCAAACTTGGACCAAGGGGATTGTTGCCTTCAGTCTCCCACTTGTCCTTAGGGACAAGTGTGCATTTCCTAATTCCTTTGTCGCTTGATGCCTGCTCATTAACATAAGGTAAGAGTAGTCATCCTTATTATGTCCATAGGTATTTCTCGGTGTCAGAGTTCAACTGATGAAATAAACAGATAATCATAGCCTATTATTCATCTGAGCACGACCATGAATTTTACAGTTTCTAGCTCTCCGAGTGGCCTTGTACAACTTTCGGCATCTCATCCCGATTTATGGGAGGACAATCCCAATCTTGTGATCTTGAGTGTAGACTTCGTTTGATAGGTGATTACCTGAGTGTTTCCGTTAGTCTCCTTTTACGGTGCGACGCTTGACAACGTCATAGTAACCAGTTCTCAAACAAGTAATCTCAAATCACTTAGGTATTGAGGATTAGTGTCTAATAATATAATGAAATTTACTTATGATAGATTTTCAACTCTTACAGTAAGGTTTTATAGGCTTGTCCGATACTAATATTATTAATTGCGCCATTTTCATGTCCACATAATTCAAGAAACATAACAACTAGTCATCTGGCATTCTAGTCGTCTAGTGCTTTCTATGCATCTTCCTTTATAGAAAACTTCCGACAAGGGACCATTTTCAACTTTCGACATTCAAGTTCACTTAATAGACATTTCTTAGTCTCAGGACTGATCCTGACAGTCTATCTTGAATGTTTATCAAATTGAAAGGACTCATCATTTAATAAACCACAAAATTAAATGGAAAAATGAAATTAATCATTTCTATGAATGGTTAACCAAAAACGTTTTACAAATTATTAAACTCTAAAACTTTAAAACATTTAATAAGGACATCAAAGTCATTCTCCAACATGCTTGATTCACAAAGCTGCGTGTGCGAGTTGTGCTTCCTTTGCGGTAGAGGTTTAGTCAATGGATCTGAGATGTTGTCGCCGTCAGTTCCATCTACGAAGTACATGTTTGACTCTCTGGTGGTGTCTAGGCTCCTTTTCCTGTGCAATAGCTCCGTTATTGTCACAATATAGAGCTATTGGTCCTTTAATGGAGGGGACTACACCAAGTTCACCAATGAACTTCCTTAGCCAAATAGCTTCCTTTGCTGCTTCAACTGCAACAATGTACTCCACTTTAGTTGTAGAATCCGCAATATTGCTTCGCTTAGCACTTTTCCAGCTTACTGCACCTCCGTTGAGGCAGAAGACAAACCCAGATTGTGATCTGAAATCATCTTTGTCGGCTTGGAAACCTGCGTCCGTATAACCTTTAACAATTAATTCATCATCTCCACCATAGACCAGGAAATCATCTTTATGCCTTTTCAGGTACTTCAAAATGTTCTTGGCAGCAGTCGAATGTGCCTCTCTTAGGTCTGACTAGTATCTTGATGTGGGATTAGAATAAGCAACCACACATGTGGACACTTCACTCCCTGATTTGCTGCACAATTCAATCACCAACTATACCATTGCATTGTTATGTTACCTTTTGAAGAAATAATTTATATCACAAAATTTGTTGATGAGGTTGGCCAAGGCCCACCTAGAACCACCCCTGGATCCGTCGGTGGCAATTATACTATCAACTATCAATATGTTGATGATAGAAAGTCACGACATCCACGATTGATTTTTCTCCAATGTTAATATACTTATTTTTCCATTTTTCATATTAGTTATACATTTCTACTTGAAGATTTTCTTTCTCATAAGTAAAACCATAAATAATGAAATTAAACATGGGGTAAACATGGAAAAAGTATATTGTACTATGTACTTGTAAGTGTTAACTTTACAAGGAAAAAGAGTTTTGTATTTCATTAATTCGAGAAACGGTATAAAACCATTACATAGAAATTACAAAGTCTGTAGATCGTTTCCAAGAAATTGTTAGAAAATTAAATATCCTATTAATCATATCATAGTTTAATGCTTCTGTAGAAGTAATATAGGAATCACACTTGGGATTCAACTTCATAGTTGTATACCCGTTCCAACTACTTTATGATTCATATTAGTTTATACATGAGATTGGTTTTAGATGTTAGAAAATTGTTTTCTGAAATTTCTTCTTAAACCATATGAGATTCTATAAGTTGCATTATCTAAGATCAACTTAACCATCTATCAGGTTACCGATTATGTTTTTGAAGTGTGGGTACAAACTGTTTTATTAACTCATCTGCAACACCTTTGTTTCCTTGTTGAGTCATATGAACTCCATCCCAATTCACCCTCTTACTAGGGTCCGGACACACTAGAGATCCTGGACTACCACAACTTTGTGAGCCAAAGTTGTGAGGATTATTACCAGTTCCACAACAAGCCTTTTTGGTACCATCTTGCTCGATCCCTAAACAGGTCAAAACATTAGTAAAAAACATTAAAAGATGGTGTGACAATATGTAATTTTGTAAAGATTCAAACATCACCTAAATTTAGAGCATTTCTAATAGTCAAAGTCAATGCAGAATAGTAGTCTGCATAAACAATTGCCACATCCGGATGCTCTTGTTGCAATTGTTGGATTGCTTGTAACAATTGATGATTGTAGGACTTTGAGAAGTCATTGTAGTCTTTCAGGCATTGGAGTTCATCATATTTTGAGGTGTCATTTGTGGCGAATTGAACAAGGTAAATAGGCACACAACCGATTGGAAAGTTTCCTGGCACTACAATATTAGCAGCCCCAAGGCCAATCACTTCCTGCAATATAATTAAACAAAAAAAATTTGGTTATAATTTAATCAATTAATATTTATCTGGTTACTTGACATAAACCCGAGTTATTAACTAGTAAGTCTAAGTTTGTAAATAATTGAAATTGACCCAACCGGAGCATAAATAACCAAAAATTATGCACTAGTAAGTTCGAGTTTGAACGTAACTGAAATTGACACTCTAACTTACCTCAACCGCGTCTTTGATGGCTTTTACAACTCCGGGGACAAGCTTGGTTACTTCTTGTATTGATTTGTGTTCATTGAACGGACCATTGAAGTCATTGCCTCCAATTTCTCCCATTAGAATTAATGACTTTTGGAGTCTTTCTTTGATTGCTGCAACAATACAAATTAGTGTTAAATGTGCCTTAAGATATGAAATTAATCATACAAATGCATATTAAGTATTGTAAAATGTATATACCTGCTGGATTATGGAAGGTTGAGGTAAGGTGAGTTTTAAACCAACCAAGTTGCTTAGCCAAAGAATTTCCTCCACCATTAGCAGTAGCGCCAATTACGGCGAAATTCACACCATGCGTGAAGTCACTTCCGGTGGCAAGATATGGGTTCAATTGAGGTAGATGGAAGTACATTGCTATCAAAAATAATCCCAAATTGTTAGTTAATAGTTACCCAAGAACCAAAGCCTGGATTTTAGAGGCATGTGTATAATTTTAACTCTACATGCTCATATGTTAAATTAAAAAACGTGCTAATATTTTGATAAAAGAACGTGAGAAACATATTTCATGTCCATTATATTTATCATAATATACGTAGGGGGTACCTTTTTGCAAACTTTCTCTATTTGAGTTAAACCCCATAATTTGGACCTTAGTTTTGACAAAAATCACCAGTAAAGACCTCAACCTTTTTACTCATCAATTGAGACGGTTGTTATGTCAAAAAAAATCTTCCTTAGACTAATCAAAGAGCGCCTCCATTTTCATTTTTTTGCCACTACTCTCTCTACTCTTATCACTAAGCCAAATTCAAGCACTTAGTTGACTTATATGGTTGTTTTAGCTTTTAGGTTTCAGATCTAACACTTTTGAACAATCTATATCTAGTATTTAAAAAGTGAAACCATATATAATTAGGTGACATGTGTCGCCCTATCCTTTCAGCCATCAATTTTTTATTTTTATTTCACTTTTTCTTTTGTTGTTTTCTACATCTATTTTATAGCTCTAATTTCTCTTCCACTTCATCTTCCTCGTTTAACATCAATTCACCATATTTAAGTTTATTCCCTCAACCACTTCCACTTCATCTCCCTCCTTAACATCAATACTAATTTACCATTTGATTTATATACTTTTTTGAACTACAAATTTCGATCACCTCTATTTAAATCCTATATTCCAACTAAAATCACAAGTGTTCAATAAAACTATAAATTTAAAGGACGGCTAAACGAGCAAACGGGCTCAAGATCTAGTTCTAACAACAAAGAACTTGAACTTATCCAATTTTCCGAATCGAATGTAGAGATTGTTGGAGTTGTGGTAGTATTTGGGTAATGAGGTGGTTCATAATGTGGGTGGGTATGGTGATTTCTTTCTTGTTTCCATTATGTTGGTTGATGGCAGAAAGGGTTCTGGATTTAAAAACTTGTTCTCCTCATTTTTGTTGTGTTTTTGTGATAAATAATATGTGGTGTGTATTAAAAATTAGTTGCTTATCATTTTTTTTTATCAAATTATATATTGCTAATTTGTGAATCGGAATGGATTAATTTCCATTAATGGAGGAAAGTGAAATAAGGTGGTGCGAGCGGTACGTCTGCCGGTAGAAGAGAGGGAAAATAGAGAAGAGAGAAAATGATAACAATAACAAATTTTTTGTTTTCATATTTCTTATCTCAACTATGGCGTTGGATTGAGGAAAATATGGCGTTGGATAGGACAGAGTGGAGGGAGAGAATATACATTGATGACTTCATTTGACTTACACAACTTCAATGTTTCTGATTCTCTTTATTTGTATTTTTATTTTTATTTTTATTTTACTTTTATTTTATTTTAAAAATTCTTTCAGTTTTTTTTTTTTTTTTTTAATTTCACATGCTATTTTGAAATGCACTTATTTTACTTATTTTATTATCTCTTACAATATTTCTTCTATTATATATATATATATATATATATATATATATATATATATATATATATATATATATATATATATATATATATATATATATATATATATATATATATATATATATATATATATATTTTTTCTCTTATCCTACTTTCATTAATTTCACTTTCTCTTCCTTGTTTTTTTTCTTTTTACTTCCTGCTCTTTTCTGGTTTGATTGGTGACAATGACGATCTCCTACGACGATTCATGTTAGCCGGCCCCAAATCATTTTGGGACTAAGGCTTTGTTGTTGTTGTTGTTGTAATATTTCTTATCTCAAAGACCTATCTTTTCTTTAACAACAATAGTTAACTTTGACCGTAAATGAAAGATGAGATCCTAAAAGGTGAAAAAGAAACTGTAAGGTCCTTGATCGGGATTTTTTTGCAAAACTTAGACTTAATAATGGGGTTAACTCTTCCTTCTTTGATGCACATAATTAATAATGTACAAATGTGTTCACAATCTAGTTTTTGGGTAATAGAAGGATAAATTAAAATTTATTCACTAATTTATATGAAGCTAAAATAAAAACATTTATTTATACTAATTAAATACTAAATATTAATTTTCCCTCAAAATAATAAATACTAAATGTTAATTATATCAAACCCGACGCATGATTTTGTGATACATTTCTAAAAGTGTGTGTGTGCACGCGCACGTGTGTGTGTGTGTGTGTGTGTGTGTGAGAGAGAGAGAGAGAGAGAGAGAGAGAGAGAGAGCATGTAATTACCCTTCAAAAAATAAAAGTCTTAACATCAATAAATTTTTTTGACATAAACAAGTGAAAAACTTTTTTTTTGACATAAACAAATAAAAACTGGTTGTGGATATGTAGAAGGTGTTTCTAAAACTTTTATTTATTCTCAAATTGAATAATTGTTTTTAAAGTGGTATTTCGCTTTTAATTTCTTAAAATAATTTTGGAAGATTTTCGAATAAAACAAAAAGACTTAATCATTTATGTAACACAAACTATGAAAAGAAGAATAAAAACATATTGTATGAAACATAAAAACGAATAAAGATATGCACAGTATTTCATGACACATACCAATGTAATCCACAATAAGAAGCCCATCGGATGCACGACCCGTTGGGTGTTTTATGGTTTGGCCGTAAGGGAGTTTATTGTAGGCGGAGTTTCCTCCGGTAGGCTCCCTAACGAAGTTGCCGGTGTCGGATAGGGAGTCACCAAATTGGTAGATGGCCTCAAAATGTGTATTAGTTGCAGCGTTTGCGCTAACGAGTAATATTGAGGAGAAAATAAGTGATTGCATGACCACGTGCAATAATACTTGCCTCATTTTTTACTTTTTCAAATAACAGCGTGTGCATGTGAATAATTTTATAATGGAAAATTATGATAAATGTGAGTATTTCCTTCTTAAAAGGGGAGAGAAAATAGAAAACCTAAAATAAGGTAAGAAAATTAAAATGTAAGCTAATTAAGAAATAAATATAGTAAATGTAAGGATGTTATAATTATAAAAATAAAAATATATAGTAAATGTAAGGTGAAGAGATAAGGAAGGGAGTGAAAGAAAACAATAATGTAAGAAGCATATCGCATTTGATATATCCTTCTTTAAGTTGTGCAATACATGCTGCCATTATCCTGATACATAACTGTGGAGCTGTTAGGTTATGAACAATTCCATTGACATGCGAAAAAACTATAATTTCTAGAATCCAAGTAAATTCACATAATCATTTAGCATAATTGAATATATATACAATAAATGATGCGTTCCTTCCCTAATTTCTCCTGAACCGAACAAGAACAAGTTTAGGACACCTAATGTCGTCCCTCCGTTGATAGCCCACAACACGTTCGGATCCGCCTCAAATTAGACTAAGTAGAATCTCAATATATGATTTTATGAATTCGGGATCTCACTTATAGGTGATAGGGAATGTGTGAAAAATCACGTATAATTCTATGTACATATATAGGACACTTATATATAGAAAATAGGAAAACTCTAGGATACCAAACCATAGTTTAGGATTAGGAAGTTTTAGGAAAACTCCCTAAAACCCTAGCATATGAACCTGGCGATCATGCATAACCTGTTGCCCAATGCTTGTCGTGCAAGCAAGTTTAACGCCTAAGCCAGGCGCATGGGCTAGCTATGCGCGCTGGGCCTTGGGCCTTGGGCGCTGGTGCAGGCGCTGGGCCTTACGAGCAGGCCCGTGCACTTACTCATGAACTGGCACGCTGAGCGATGGGTTAGCGCTTGCGCGCTGGCCTGTCGCTCGTTGCGCGTTGGCTTTGTGCCACGCCGATGGGCTTGGCCTTGCGGAAAAATCAATGGCTTGTCTCGAACTTCGCGTATCCGATTCGTTTTCCGGTTTCGGTAATATTTACAATTCGAACAATATTTCCGTTTTCGGTAATATTTTCAATATTTCCGTTTTCGGCAATATTTCCGTTAGCGACAATATTTCTATTTCTAATAATATTTTTTATTCGAACCATATTTCCGTTTTCAGTAATATCTTCGATTCCGGTAATATTTATATTTCCGATTTGAACTCTATTTCCGTTTCCGACAACATTTCATTTCCGCGTAACATTTGTGATTTCAATACTATTTCCGATACGAACCATATTTCCGTTTCTGGAAATATCTTTGTTTCAGACAATATTATCCTCTTTGCCTTTTGATGGTTTTTTTAGCTCTCACTGAAACCAACAACCGTCATTTCCGAATATCCATTATTAGAGTATTTACTGAATATTATATTCACCTAAATACTAAATCCGTTCACGTACTATTTGTGTGACCTTATAGGCTCAGTCAAGAGTAAGTTGTGGCATTAAAATTAATTCCACTTGAAATGAAGCGTCCTCTAGCTAGACATTCAAATTACTTAATCTCACTGAATAATTAACTTGCTTAATTAATACTGAACCGCATTTATTGCATTAATGCATTAAATGCAAACTTGGAGCAAGGACATATTTCCTTCAATCTCCCATGTGTCCTAAGGGACAAGTGTGCATTTCCTAATTCCTTTGTCGCTTGGTGCCTCCTCATGAACATAGGGTAAGAATGGTCATCCTAATACGTCCAGAGGTACTGATCAAATAAATAGATGATCATAGCATATGATCCATCTACGCAGGTCATGAATTTTACTGTTTCTAGCTCACCGAGTGCCCTTTGTACAAATTTTGGCATCTCATCCCAATTTGTGAGAGGACAATCCCAATCTTGCGATCTTGAGGTTAGACTTCGTTTGAAAGGTGATTACCCGAGCGTTGCTGTTATAGCCTCCTTTTACGATGCAACGGTTGACAACGTTAAACTAACAAGTTCTCAAACAAGTAATCCCAAATCACTCAGGTCTTCAAGGATTAATGACTAATAAGTTTATGAAATTTACTTATGACATATTTTTACATCACTTAAAGTGTAGGTATGTCCAATACTAATCTTATCAAATAAGTATATATGCAAATGATTACGACATTGTCATGTCCATCAAGAAACATAACTACTAGTCATCTTTCATTCTAGTGGTCTAATGTTTCCTATGCGCCCACCTTTATACAAAACTCCCGACCAGGGACCATATATTTTCAACTTTTGACATTCAACTTCACTTGATAGACGTTTCTTAGTCACGGGACTGATCCTGACATTCTATCTTGGATATACTTTCAAATTGAAAGGACTAATCATTTAATAAACCACAAAATTAATTGGAAATATGAAATTTGTTCATTTCTATGAATGATTAACCATAAATATTTTACAAAGTATTTAAAATAAAATATAAAAACATAAAATTATTTAAAGGACATCAAAACCCATTAGCTTCCAATGGCTTGGTAGCCATCTGGAAAATCGACCAAATCCCAAACTTGGTTTTCAGCGTGGAGTCATTTTTAGATTGTATAGCTTCTCGCGATTGCTTGGAGCTAGGGCTCGTCATATCTTGTTTGTAGGTCACAGGTTCATCGCTTTCAATCAATAGAACTTCATGGCTTTGAGACATTAAGATACGTACATATCTCTTTGGATGAACCCTAGACCTTTTCTATCTACACGGGGAAACAATTCTATTTGGTTCTTGGTCCTCACTAGACACTTCTAAAGTTCTTTGAGTTTCAACCTTAATATCATTTTGATCATTCTCCAGAGTTTGTTGTTCGACTTAAAGTTCTTTGAGGTCTACTTTTCTCCCACTTGTCATTTTGGAAATGTGTTGTCTTTCCAAAAATATACCATCTCGAGGAACAAAAACCTTGTTCTCAGATGTATTGTAGAAGTAATACCCCTTTGTCTCCTTTGGGTAGCCCACAAGGATACATTTGTCAGATTTTGGTTAAAGTTTGTCAGAAATTAAGCTTTTGACATATACTTCACAACCCCAAATCTTAAGAAAAGACACTTTTGGAGGGTTTCCCGTCCATAACTCATATGGAGTCTTAACGAAAACTTTTGACGGAGCTCTATTTAGTGTGAGTGTAGCTGTATTTAGTGCATGTCTCCAAAGTTCTATTGGAAGTTCGTCCTGACCCATCATTGATCGAACCATGTCAAGCAAGGTTCTATTCCTCTATTCTGACACACCATTCTATCGCGGTGTTCCAGGATGAGTCAATTCTGACAACATTCCACATTCTTTCTGATGGTCATCAAATTCATAGCTCATATATTCACCACCTCTATCAGAACGCAGTGCTTTAATCTTCTTGCCTAGTTGATTCTCTACTTCCCTATGAAATTCCTTAAATTTGGTAAAGGATTCAGACTTATGCTTCATTAGGTTGACATAACCATATCTACTGAAGTCATCATTGAAAGTGATAAAATAGCTAAAACCACCTCTAGCATTTGAACTCATTTGGCCGCACACATCTGTATGGATTAGTTCCAATATATCACTTGCTCTTTCTCCAACCTTAGAGAAATATTACTTTTTTTTCCTTTTACCAACTAAGCATGATTGGGATTCGCCAAAATCCTCTAACTCAAATGGCTCTAGAATTCTTTCTTTCTGAAGTTTTTCCATGCTTTTCATGTTAATATGGCCTAATCAACAATGCCACAGATAGGTGAGATTTGAATATTTCATTTTGGCCGTTTTAGAATTTCTGTTATAAGTCTATTTATCGTGATCCAACACCTAAAGTCCATTGATTAATCTTGCAGATCCATAATGTTAGGTTATGATACATATGATATTACATAAATCATGCGGAAACAACCATTAACCCAGGATTACATATTATTTACACATAATCATATAGCATAATTTAGATGCATACTCTTTGTTGCGTGCCCTCCCTAGCTGCGCCCGAACCGAACAAGAACAAGTCTTTAGGACTCCAAGTGTCGTCCCTCCGTAGATAGTCCACAGCACGTCCGGATCCGCCTTAAGATTGACCAACTAGAATCGCCCTTAAGGTACTAGAATTTTCGGCACTTTTGAGCAAGATGTGTGGCTGAATTTTTCTCTCAAAAACTCACTTTGAATACTTTGAAACTCGTTATAAATTGTGAACCCAGGCCACAAATTTATAGGGGTATGGAAAGGGAATTGGAATCCTATTCAGATACAAATTAATTAAACCTAGAATCCTACAAGAACTCTAATTAATTAATTTATCAAATAGAATTAGGAATTTAATCATTAACCGAACTCTGCATGATTTAGGAATCGTGCATGAACACAAACACTTACGCACACACACATGGCAGCCACGATGGGCCGCCCATGCGCGTGCGTGCGAGCAGCAGCCCACGCAGCGAGGCCTACGCGAGCTACAAGCCCACGTAGCTCCTGCGCGCGCTGCGCGCGCTGTGCGCGCTGCCACGGCCTGCTGGGCCTGGCCTTGCGCTGGGCCTGGCGTGGCCTTGGCTGTTCGTGTGGCGCGCTTGGCTTGCTGGGCGATGGCCTGGCTTCGTGTTGGGCCCTCGTCCGGCAGGCCTCGTCCGATGCTTATTCGTACGATACGCTTCCGATTAAATTTCCGATTCCGGAATTCATTTCCGATACGAACAATATTTAATATTTCCGATTCCGGAATTAATTTCCGTTTCGAACAAATATTTAATATTTCCGTTTCCGGAATTATTTTCCGATTCCGATAATATTTCCGATTCTGACAATATTTCCGTTTCCGGCAATATTTCCGATTCTGGCAATATTTCCATTTCCGGTAATATTTTCCGATACGTACCATGTTTCCGTTTCCGGCAACATCTACGACTTGGATAATATTTATATTTCCGATACGATCCATATTTCCGTTTCCGGTAATATCATCGTTTCCGGAGTATTCATTTCTTGCCTGTGACGATCTCAGCTCCCACTGAAACCAAGATCCGTCGATTCCGAATATTCATTGATGGAGTATTTAATGCCATTAAATACTTGATCCGTTTACGTACTATTTGTGTAACCCTACGGGTTCAGTCAAGAGTAAGCTGTGGATTAATATCATTAATTCCACTTGAACTGAAGCGGCCTCTAGCTAGGCATTCAGCTCACTTGATCTCACTGAATTATTAACTTGTTAATTAATACTGAACCGCATTTATTAGACTTATCATAGAATGCATACTTGGACCAAGGGCATTATTTCCTTCAGTCTCCCACTTGTCCTTAGGGACAAGTGTGCATTTCCTAATTCCTTTGTCGCTCGATGCTTGCTCTTGAACATAAGGTAAGAGTTGTCATCCTTATTATGTCCAGAGGTGTTCCTCGGTTTCAGAGTTCAACTGATCAAATAAACAGATAATCATAGCCTATGATTCATCCGAGCACGGCCATGCATTTCACAGTTTCTAGCTCTCCGAGTGGCCTTGTACAACTTTTAAGCATCTCATCCCGATTTATGGGAGGACAATCCCAATCTTGCGATGTTGAGATTAGACTTCGTTTGATAGGTGATTACCTGAGCGTTGCCTTTATAGCCTCCTTTTACGGTGCGACGGTTGGTCAACGTCAAAGCAACCAGTTCTCAAACAAGTAATCTCAAATCACTCAGGTATTGAGGATTTAGTGTCTAATAATTTAATGAAATTTACTTATGACAGACTTTCATCTCTTACAGTAAAGTTTCATAGGTCTTGTCCGATACTAGTCTTCCCAAAGTAAGTATCTATGCAAATGATTATGACATTGCCATGTCCACATAGTTCAAGAAACAGAACTACTAGTCATCTTGCATTCTAATCGTCTAACGTTTTCTATGCGTCCAATTTTATAGAAAACTCCGATTAGGGACCATTTTCAACCTTTGACATTCAAGTTCACTTGATAGACATTTCTTAGTCACAGGACTGGTCCTGACTGTCTATCTTGAATATATCGTCAAATTGAAGGGACTCATCATTTAATAAACCACAAATTAAATGGAAAAATGAATTCATTTCATTTATTGTGAATGATTAACCAATAATGTTTTACAAAGATTTAAACTCTAAAACTTTAAAACATTAAATAGAGACATCAAAGCCATTCTCCAATATGCTTGATTCCCATAGCTGCAGTGTGCGAGTTGTGCTTCGCTTGCGGCAGAGGTTTAGTCAATGGATCTGATATGTTGTCATCAGTTCCAATTTTGCTTATCTCAACTTCTTTTCTTTCAACGAACTCTCGTAGAAGGTGAAATCTACGAAGTACATGCTTGACTCTCTGGTGGTGTCTAGGCTCTTTTGCCTGTGCAATAGCTCCGTTATTGTCACAATACAGGGCTATTGGTCCTTTAATGGAGGGGACTACACCAAGTTCACCTATGAACTTCCTTAGCCATATAGCTTCCTTTGCTGCTTCATGTGCAGCAATGTACTCCGCTTCAGTTGTAGAATCCGCAATGGTGCTTTGCTTAGCACTTTTCCAGCTTACTGCTCCTCCGTTGAGGCAGAAGACAAACCCAGACTGTGATCTGAAATCATCTTTGTCGGTTTGGAAACTTGCGTCCGTATAGACTTTAACAATTAATTCATCATCTCCACCATAGACCAGGAAGTCATCTTTGTGCCTTTTCAGGTACTTCAAAATATTCTTGGCAGCAGTCCAATGCGCCTCTCCTGGGTCTGACTGGTATCTGCTCGTAGCACTGAGTGCGTACGCAACATCCGGGCGTGTACATATCATAGCATACATTATTGAACCAATCAATGATGCATATGGAATCCCATTCATTCGTCTACGCTCATCAAGTGTTTTTGGGCACTGAGTCTTGCTTAGAGTCATTCCGTGAGACATGGGTAGGTAGCCTCGCTTGGAGTCCGCCATCTTGAACCTATCAAGCACCTTATTGATATAAGTGCTTTGACTAAGTCCAATCATCCTTTTAGATCTATCTCTGTAAATCTTGATGCCCAATATGTACTGTGCTTCTCCTAGATCCTTCATCGAAAAACATTTCCCAAGCCAAATCTTGACAGAGTTCAACATAGGAATGTCATTTCCGATAAGTAATATGTCGTCGACATATAATACTAGGAAAGCAATTTTGCTCCCACTGACCTTCTTGTATACACAAGATTCGTCTGCGTTCTTGATGAAACCAAAGTCACTGACTGCTTCATCAAAACGTATATTCCAGCTCCTGGATGCCTGCTTCAATCCGTAGATTGATTTCTTTAGCTTGCATACCTTTTTAGCATTCTTTGGATCCTCAAAACCTTCAGGCTGTGTCATAAACACAGTTTCTGTTAAAACGCCGTTTAAGAAAGCAGTTTTGACATCCATCTGCCATATTTCGTAATCGTAATATGCAGCGATTGCTAACATTATCCGAATAGACTTTAGCATTGCAACTGGTGAAAAGGTTTCATCGTAATCCACACCGTGGACTTGCCTGTAACCTTTTGCAACCAATCTAGCTTTGAAAACTTCAAGTTTCCCATCCTTGTCCTTTTTCAGTTTGAAAACCCATTTGCTTCCAATGGCTTGGTAGCCATCTGGCAAATCGACCAAATCCCATACTTGGTTTTCAGACATGGAGTCCAATTCAGATTGCATGGCTTCTTGCCATTGCTTGGAGCTAGGGCTCGTCATAGCTTGTTTGTAAGTCGCAGGTTCATCACTTTCAAGTAATAGAACGTCATAGCTCTCGTTTGTCAAAATACCTAAGTACCTTTCCGGTTGAGATCTATATCTTTGCGATCTACGCGGGGTAACATTTCTAGATTGACCATGATTCTCACCAGATTCTTCTAAAGATCTCTGAGTTTCATCCGGAATGTCATCTTGAGCATTCTCTAGAGTTTGTTGTTCGACTCGAATTTCTTCGAGGTCTACTTTTCTCCCACTTGTCATTTTGGAAATGTGATCTTTCTCCAAAAAGACACCATCTCGAGCAACAAACACCTTGTTCTCAGATGTATTGTAGAAGTAATACCCCTTTGTTTCCTTTGGATAGCCCACAAGGATACATTTGTCAGATTTTGGATGAAGTTTGTCGGAAATTAATCGTTTGACGTATACTTCACATCCCCAAATCTTAAGAAAAGACACATTTGGAGGCTTTCCAAACCATAATTCGTATGGAGTCTTTTCGACAGCTTTAGACGGAGCTCTATTTATAGTGAGTGCAGCTGTATTTAGTGCATGTCCCCAAAATTCTAATGGAAGTTCGGCCTGACCCATCATTGACCTGACCATGTCTAGCAAGGTTCTGTTCCTCCGTTCCGACACACCGTTCCATTGTGGTGTTCCAGGAGGAGTCAACTCTGATAGAATTCCACATTCTTTCAGATGGTCATCAAATTCATAGCTCAGATATTCACCGCCTCTATCAGACCGCAGTGCCTTAATCTTCTTGCCTAATTGATTCTCTACTTCACTCTGAAATTCCTTGAATTTGTCAAAGGATTCAGACTTATGCTTCATTAGGTAGACATAACCATACCTACTGAAGTCATCAGTGAAAGTGATAAAGTAGCTGAAACCACCTCTAGCATTTGTACTCATTGGTCCACATACATCTGTATGGATTAAACCCAATAGTTCATTTGCTCTTTCTCCAACTTTAGAGAAAGGTTGCTTTGTCATTTTGCCAAGTAAACATGATTCGCATTTACCATAATCCTCTAAGTCAAATGGTTCTAGAATTCCTTCCTTTTGAAGTCTTTCTAAGCGTTTCAAGTTTATATGGCCTAATCGACAATGCCACAGATAGGTGAGATCTGAATCATCCTTTTTGGCCTTTTTGGTATTTATGTTATATACTTGTTTGTCGTGATCTAATAAATAAAGTCCATTGACTAATCTAGCAGATCCATAAAACATCTCTTTAAAATAAAACGAACAACTATTGTCTTTTATTAAAAAGGAAAATCCCTTAGCATCTAAGCAAGAAACTGAAATGATGTTTTTAGTAAGACTTGGAACATGGAAACATTCTTCCAGTTCCAAAACTAGCCCGGAGGGCAACGACAAATAGTAAGTTCCTACAGCTAATGCAGCAATCCGTGCTCCATTTCCCACTCGTAGGTCGACTTCACCCTTGCTTAACTTTCTACTTCTTCTTAGTCCCTGTGGATTGGAACATAAGTGTGAGCCACAACCTGTATCTAATACCCAAGAAGTTGAATTAGCAAGTATACAGTCTATAACGAAAATACCTGAAGATGGAACGACTGTTCCGTTCTTCTGATCTTCCTTTAGCTTCAAGCAATCTCTCTTCCAATGCCCCTTCTTCTTGCAGTAGAAGCATTCGGATTCAGAAGTGGGTTGACTGACCTTCCTCTTTACAGATTTGGCGCCAGTTTGCTTAGTTGGGCTGGCCTTGTTGCCACCTTTCTTAGCATTCCTCTTCTTTCCAGATTTCTTGAACTTGCCCCCACGCACCATAAGCACATCCTGCTTATCACTTTTGAGCGTCTTTTCAGCGGTCTTCAGCATACCGTGAATCTCAGTGAGCGTTTTGTCCAGACTATTCATACTGTAGTTCAGTTTGAACTGATCATACCCGCTATGAAGAGAATGGAGGATGGTGTCTATAGCCATTTCCTGAGAAAATTGCTGATCCAGCCGACTCATATTCTCAATGAGTCCAATCATTTTGAGAACATGTGGACTTACGGGCTCGCCTTTCTTAAGCTTGGTCTCAAGAATTTGCCTATGAGTCTCGAATCTTTCGACTCGAGCCAGATCTTGGAACATGTTCTTCAACTCACTGATGATTGTGAAAGCATCTGAGTTGATGAACGTTTTCTGGAGATCCGCACTCATGGTGGCGAGCATTAGACATTTCACATCCTTGTTGGCATCAATCCAACGATTGAGGGCTGCCCGAGTGACCCCGTCGCCTGCAGCTTCGGGCATCGCCTCATCTAGGACATACTCCTTTTCTTCCTGCATAAGAACTATTTGCAAGTTCCTTTGCCAGTCAAGGAAGTTTTTCCCGTTCAACTTCTCCTTTTCGAGAATTGATCGAATGTTGAATGAATTGTTGTTTGCCATATTAAAAACTACAATTGAAAAGAATAAACAAATAAATAACCATTCACAGTTTCTCTTAATAAACTTAAATTCTAGCATACATGCATAATTCAATGTTTATTAAGAATTTTATTCAAGTTATGTGTTCCGGCAGGTGTGAATAAAATGATTCCAAGATCCTAAAATCATTGAAGAACTAAGCACAGTTTGTCGACTTAATCCTAGAACATCTTAGGTAAGCAAAAGCCTTTTGCTAATAGTCTAGAAACTATTCTTGGTTGATAGGTACGTCTAAGAACTTATTAGGTAAACCTATCGATTTTGCCACGACATAAAAGGACTCCTTACTTATATCGTTGAGTTTCACCAAAACTAACATGTACTCACAATTATTTGTGTACCTTGCCCCTTTAGGACCAATAAGTAACACCTCGCTGAGCGAAAACTATTACTAGATTGATGTAAAGGATATCCAAGCAAGTGTATATTTTGGCATGGCACCTTTTAACTCAATTTTTTAAGTTTGGAACTTAAGGCTCTTACTATGTTGGTTAGATTTTAAGTGAACTAAAATCCCTAATCATGCAACATAATCAAGCTTTTGATCTCATGCATTTTAAGACATATTTAAAAGCAATAAATAACTTAAAACATTCATAAGATAAATGTGATCTAGTATGGCCCGACTTCATCTTGAAGCTTTGACTTCAAAGTCCGTCTTGAAAATCTCCGTGGGAGGCACCATTTTCTTCAAATAGGATAAGCTATAACTAATTACAACTATTTGATGGTTCGCAGACCATATTTGAATTGAAAAATAACTTTGGTACTTTAGACCAATTACATTCAAATTAATGGTACGCAGACCATATTTTCTATCCTATTTGGGCCATACTAGTCACTTCATAACCTGCAAAACAGTACATATACAATATATACCATTCACCCATTCATTATCATGAATGGCCCACATAGCTGGTTAGTAAAACACATTATGCATCACGTAAATATTTGCAGCAATTAATCAAGGGCACCAATAATCTACCAATTATTCAGTCCTTATTAATTCTAATCAAGTTGTTTTAACCTTAAGGATTTGTAGACCTAATCAAGAGTTTATGACTAAAAAGCGCTCCCACTTAAACCAATAAATTCATATGCTTTACTAATTTTAAACATAAAAATGTATTTCTAGTCTAACCGGAAACATACAAATTTAATTAAAATTTAAAGCTCATATAAATTTATAATTGAATCCAAAAAGTTTAATTTAATTTCAGTCGTATTTAAATTAATTCATGATTTTAATTTTAGTAAAATAATTAGAATAAATAACATTTATTATAATTACAATATTCAAAATTAAAATCCAAGAAAATAATTTAAATTATTAATTTTAAAATTAATTAAAATTACGTGAACTGAAATTTTCAAATTAAACATTCAAAACGATCTAATCGTAACGCAAACACCCTACGCGTTGCACGCCCATGGGCCGCACGCATACAGCCATTGCTGGCCATATGCGCGCAGCCCATGCGCTCGTCGCATAGCTGCTGCATCTCCATCGCAAGCCATCACACGCTGTGGTGCTTGCTGCGCGCGCGCCAGCGCTCGCTGTGCGCGCGAGCCATCGCTCGCTGGGCGCGCGACATCGCTCCCTGGGCGCGCGACATCGCTCGCTGGGCGCGCGACATCACTCGCTGTGCGCGCGAGCAACGCTGGGCGCAGCGCTCGTGGCACGCGAGCTTGCGCTCGCTGCGCGCGAGGCTGCGCGCTCTTGCGCGAGGCAGCGCGCGTTGTGGCGCAGCTCGCTTGCTGCCCACACGTGACTGCCTTGGCTTGCCTTTCGCCCATGCCCATTTGTTCATAGCTCGTGGCCCACGACACAAGGCAGGGCTGCTGCCTTGTGCTCGTGCACTACGCCCTTGCTCATTGCATTCGTGCCGCACGGGCGACGAGCTCCCTTGCTCGTCGTCGCATGCCCGCACTATACAACACCCCTTAAGGGTAACACGAAGCGTCCATTGCTTTGTGCGTGCAAGTTTTATGAACGAATCGCATAAAAAATTTAAAATTTATATTTAAAATTAATGACAAATTAATAAATAATATTAATTTCATAATTTTAGGGCGAAAAATCGAAAATTTATTATTCAATTGATTTCCGATTTTTATGGATTCAAGTCTAGGTCATAAAAATTTAAAATTTATCATAAATTTACAATTTTTATGGTGGTTTTTAATCATAGGTTTCTAATTAAATTATAATTAATTATGAAAATCAAATTAATTCTAAATTATTCTAATTTTCAACAAATTAATCATAATTACAAATTAGATTGCATAATTAACAAGGCTAGGCATTCAAACTTGTTAAACATATACAGTAGGTCAATCAAAAATTCAAGATTTATCAACAAGAATCGCAAATATTTAATTTAACATCTTAAATTTACGAAATTTTGCATTCGAAAAACTAAAACCTTCGAAAAGTCATAGTTAGGCTTCGAATTTGAGAATTCTGGGTTCGGCAGAAAAATTCTATTTTTGTCAAAATTTTAGAATGCCTTTTACATGCGGAATTGACACAAAAATCACTCGATTTGGATGAGTAACGAAGAAACTGCCGAAAAACTGCGTACGTATAATTAAATAAACGCAATTTGCAATTAATTAACAATTACGAAAATTAATCACCCCTTTTAATTCTTGCAAATTTGTAATATTTAACCATGTTTATGCAAATTAGATTATGAAAATAATAAGGGGCTCGTGATACCACTGTTAGGTTATGATACATATGATATTACATAAATCATGCGGAAACAACCATTAACCCAGGATTACATATTATTTACACATAATCATATAGCATAATTTAGATGCATACTCTTTGTTGCGTGCCCTCCCTAGCTGCGCCCGAACCGAACAAGAACAAGTCTTTAGGACTCCAAGTGTCGTCCCTCCGTAGATAGTCCACAGCACGTCCGGATCCGCCTTAAGATTGACCAACTAGAATCGCCCTTAAGGTACTAGAATTTTCGGCACTTTTGAGCAAGATGTGTGGCTGAATTTTTCTCTCAAAAACTCACTTTGAATACTTTGAAACTCGTTATAAATTGTGAACCCAGGCCACATATTTATAGGGGTATGGAAAGGGAATTGGAATCCTATTCAGATACAAATTAATTAAACCTAGAATCCTACAAGAACTCTAATTAATTAATTTATCAAATAGAATTAGGAATTTAATCATTAACCGAACTCTGCATGATTTAGGAATCGTGCATGAACACAAACACTTACGCACACACACATGGCAGCCACGATGGGCCGCCCATGCGCGTGCGTGCGAGCAGCAGCCCACGCAGCGAGGCCTACGCGAGCTACAAGCCCACGTAGCTCCTGCGCGCGCTGCGCGCGCTGTGCGCGCTGCCACGGCCTGCTGGGCCTGGCCTTGCGCTGGGCCTGGCGTGGCCTTGGCTGTTCGTGTGGCGCGCTTGGCTTGCTGGGCGATGGCTTGGCTTCGTGCTGGGCCCTCGTCCGGCAGGCCTCGTCCGATGCTTATTCGTACGATACGCTTCCGATTAAATTTCCGATTCCGGAATTCATTTCCGATACGAACAATATTTAATATTTCCGATTCCGGAATTAATTTCCGTTTCGAACAAATATTTAATATTTCCGTTTCCGGAATTATTTTCCGATTCCGATAATATTTCCGATTCTGACAATATTTCCGTTTCCGGCAATATTTCCGATTCTGGCAATATTTCCATTTCCGGTAATATTTTCCGATACGTACCATGTTTCCGTTTCCGGCAACATCTACGACTTGGATAATATTTATATTTCCGATACGATCCATATTTCCGTTTCCGGTAATATCATCGTTTCCGGAGTATTCATTTCTTGCCTGTGACGATCTCAGCTCCCACTGAAACCAAGATCCGTCGATTCCGAATATTCATAGATGGAGTATTTAATGCTATTAAATACTTGATCCGTTTACGTACTATTTGTGTGACCCTACGGGTTCAGTCAAGAGTAAGCTGTGGATTAATATCATTAATTCCACTTGAACTGAAGCGGCCTCTAGCTAGGCATTCAGCTCACTTGATCTCACTGAATTATTAACTTGTTAATTAATACTGAACCGCATTTATTAGACTTATCATAGAATGCATACTTGGACCAAGGGCATTATTTCCTTCACATAAAACATCTCTTTAAAATAAAACAAGCAACTATTGTCTTTTATTTCAAATTTGAATCCCTTAGCATCTAAGCAAGAAACTGAAATGATATTTTTAGTAATACTTGGAACATGGAAACACTCTTTCAGTTCCAATACTAGCCCAGAGGGCAACGACAAACTATAAGTGCCCTTAGCTAATGCAGCAATCCTTGTTCCATTTCCCACTTGTAGGTCGACTTCTCCCTTCCCAAGCTTTATAGTTTTTCTTAGTCCCTGTGGATTGGAACATAAGTGTGAGCTAAAACCAGTATATATAATACCCAAGAAGTTGAAATATCAATTTTACAGTTTATAACAAAAATTCCTGAAGCGGGAACGACAGTTCCATTCTTTGGATCTTCCTTGATTTGGGGAAATCTCTCTTGTAATGGCCAATTTCATCACAACAGATGCAGTTTGATGTGGATTTATTATGCTCCATTTGGGAACTGATGTAGCATTACCCTTAGACTTTCCACTTCTCTTGAATGATCTCCTTTTAGCCTTGAGTAAACCTTCGGCTTCAAAGTCGAGTATTATTTCAGCATTCTGACTAGCTGAATAAACTCAACAAGTGTTTCTTCTCATGGTTCACTTAGATAGAAAAGCATGCAGTGACAAAATCCATCATGGAGTGAGTTGAGCAAGATGGAGACAACCATTCTTTCTCTCATTGGAGAACCTAACAAACTCAAGTTATCATACAATGATAGCATTTAGTTCACATGATCTCTAAGTAGCTTACCAGCTCTCTGCTTTGAGCGAAGGATTCGAGCATTTGTTTCTTAGACATCCATCATGAAACATCTATTTTGAAGATCAACCTTCAGGAATTTAATTGATTTAATTAACTCGTAGATATTTTGGTCTCTTTCTTCAGTGTTTCCACGATAGATATCGCTCAGATGCTTGATTAGCATAAATGGCTCGTAGGCTGCGAACCTTATACGAAAATCATTAGGGATTGTGCTCGACATGAGACTCATAAATTTCTTGAGATCCGCTTCCCAGGTGACATGTCTCTCATGAGTCATGTATCTTGAAAATTAGCTTGGAATAGGATTGAAAAGCGTATACTCAATGCCATTGAGTCTTAGCACCTCAACAAGCTTGTTTTCCCAATCAAGAAATTTTGTTAGGTTCAGTTTGATATCCAAAATCTCTGAACCAATGATGATGTTTTGATCGTTGAATGCCATAGTGAAAACTATAGTTGAAAAGAATAAACAAATAAATAACCATTGATACATGCTTTTAATAATTTAAATTCAAGCAAACATGCATAATTCAAAATTATTAAGCATTTTATTTAAGTTATATATGTGTTCTAGTAAGTGTGAATAAAATGAATCCAAGTTCCTCAAAATAATTAAAGAATTAAGAATGCTTTGGCTTGTCTTAACGTTAAAACATTTTAGGTAAGGAAACCTGTTGCTAATAGTTTAGAAACTACTCTTGGTTGATAGGTACATCCAGGGCCGTCTCTGGGAATTCGGATGCCCTATTCTTTCTTTCTTTTTTTTAATGTGGAGGTCCTTTACTTAATAAAATGATGAGTAACACTAAAAAACAAAAAATGTGTACATATTCGGGGTCGATCTCACAACCTATGAAATATTAAGAGAAGGTTATACCATTGATCCACAAAGCAATTAAGTACATTCTATTTGCATGATTAACTATATAACCAATAATTGGGCTATGTAAGTTACCACTAATTTTTTTTGGGCCCCCAAAAATTAGGGGCCCTGTGCTGGAGATCATATTAGACCTCCCTATAGACGGCTCTGGGTACTACTAAGAACTTATTAGGAAAACCTATCCAATTTTCTACAACATAAAAAGACTCCTTACTTATATCGTTGAGTTCAACAGAAATCAACATATACTCACAACTAATGTATACTTTACCCCTTTGGGATCAAGAAGTAACACCTCGCTTTGGCGGAAAACTATCACTACGTTGATCGAAACTTGAAAAAGAAGTGTAATTTTGGAGTGGCACCTTTTAACTCAATTTTAAGTTTGGAACTTAAGGCTTTACTCTGTTGGTTTGATTTTAAGTGAACTAAAATCCTTACTCATGCAACATATTCAAGCCACATTCTCATGCATAATTCAAGACATATTTAAAAGCAATAAATATCTTAAAGCGTGCATAAGAATTAAATGTGACCCAGTATATCCCGACTTCATCTCGAAGCTTCAACTTCAAACTTTATCTTGAAAATGGAATTGAACCTTCTTACTTGAACTTCAATATGGGAGGCGCCATTTTCACCAAATAGGAATTGACAAATTGAAATAACAATCCTAATTATTACAGCATGCTAACAGTACGCAGACCGTATTTAAATTAAAACTTATGCTACTTTGGACCATATTTTAATTCAAATTAATGGTTAGCAGGCCATATTTTCTATCCTATTTGGGTCATACTAATCACTTTTCGCAACCTTCAAAACAATATATCTATATATATATATATATATATATATACATATATATATATATATATATATATATACACACAAAACTTATGAATTTTTTTTCCCACCTTTTACTTTATTCCCCTTGAGAAATTGAGAAATTGAACCTAACAACCAGTTAACATATTTCATCCTAAAAATCCAATAATTAAGCTACAATTACAAAACAACTAACATGTCCATAAGTGAGGATTATTCCATTATATCCCTTGCACAAAGCATCAACAAAGGGGCAACAGATTCGTCGAAAATCCGAGAAAATGCGTTCCCCCATTGCCAAAAATGTAAGTAAACGTGAACGAATGTGAACCAATTTTCACCTAATTCCACAAAATTTATAGGAAGGTCAAGGGTACTTCCTTGGAAAATTCATAGGAAGGTTAAGGGTACTTCCTCAACAAATCCCACCTCCTCTACCATTTTCTACTGATCAGATGAAAGGAGTTTCCTCGACCATTTGCTACTACTCAATCAAAAGGAGGTTGCCCGATATGCAGGCGAGACCCTTCAATGTTGCGCGGCCCATAAGCGAGAGGAGGGGTGACGTTGGTAGACTTGAAAGAAGGTGGTCCTCGACATAGGAGGAATGTGTGTCACTCTACAGCTCATATATAATTTCCATTATCAAGCGAAAGCCGATCAAGTTAAACTCTACGTAACAAGCTCGACAAGGCTCAACCAATGGAGAAGGTTCCTCGACGAACACAAGAATATTCTTCGACTCTAATGGAGGGGGTGGTCCTTCTACACTAATCAAACAAAGGCAACGTTCCTCGACGTTCCACGACTCGAAAGAAAAATAAGAAAAGAGTGTTCCTTGACACGGAAGAATTAACATCCTATAGCTCCTCGACTAATCAGAATCTACGACATCATCGTTTCAATTCGGCCAAGGCAACAACTACGTCGAAGGTAGACCCTTCATAAACGCATGGGGCTGCAATAAGCTCCTATACAAAAAATCAAGGAAAGCTAAGATCCTCGAACAAGGCCCCAGGAGTTCCTCGGCAACTCTGTCTCCAATTCTACTGGTTGCGTCCCTACCGAGGAATTCACTAACAGAAGGTTGTCGACTTAAAGAGGAGATTCCTCGACATGCTTTAATGTGGTCGACTTAAAGAGGGGAATAAAAAGAAGTGCCTCGGCCTAAGATAAATAAGATACCAGGTTTAACGATATAACAATATCATACCTCAGCGTTAAAATCACCGATACTTTGATTCGGCCAAGACAACGACCACATCGAAAGGGGATCCTTCGTCGACGCGTGGGGCTGCAGTAAGCTCCTCGACCAAGCCCATGAAGCTCCTCGGCCAAGGCCCATTAAATTCCTAGACCAAGGCTCTTTGACACCCTTGTACACGAACGTGACCTTCCTCGACGGATTAAGTATTAGTTCAAAACCAAGTCACCCTACCTCTATGAACCTTCCTCGACGGATTAATTACTCGATGAAGTCCCTCGACCGAGTGCCCCTGCCCGAAGTCAATGATGTTACTCGGAGGTTTGACGCACGGCCCACCCAAAGAAGGATCATCAACCGAGCTTTGATGAACAACACGAGGGAGGTGCTCCTCAACACCACTCGATCTGAGAGCAGGAAAAGGGGGGTAAGGTTCCTCGACAAAAGAGACGAGATGCCACGCGATCCAAGAGCAGGAAAAGGGGGTGAGGTTCCTCGACACAAGAGATGAAGGTTCCTCGACAAAGGAGGAATAAATATCCCTCTACAACTCACAATCATCACCTCCACAGAGAGGTCAATCAAGTCAAACGACACGCAAAACATGTGACATAACCCAGGCTAAAATGAGGTTTTTCGACGAGCACAAAATAAAAACTTGGCTCCTAAGGGACGTAGTTCCTCGACATTTAACACTTTCCAGCCGGAGAAAAAGGGGGGAGGTTCCTCGACTTCACGCAAACAAACTAAGAAGGGAAATAAATCGTGATTAGTGTGAAAATTCGCTTGACACACGTATGTCGAAGATGTCATCTCCTATGTCAAGCGTGGGGCTAATTGTTTGGGCCCATATACATGGTCAGCCCAACTCGATGTAAAAAGACAAAAATGCCCTTGAAGTCTCCGGAATCAAGGAGGACAGCTATTCAGTAGAAGTAGACGTAATTACATAATTACCCCCGTGTAATCATATAAATACTTTGATGTAATTATTGAAAGAGCTGGCTAATCATTATCTAAAAAAGCACAATTACTCTCTCTCTAGTCCTTCTCACTTAACAATCACTTGTCCACTTTTAAAGATTGTACGAAGATCCCTCGGACGTATTCAGGGGCTGTCTAACGACAATACAGGTGGTCAACTAAAAGGAGATAACGGTCAAACACGTCAGCGGCTAAGCTATTCCCTAGAATATTATCTTTGTGGTTTCTCGTGCAGAAACGATATATAATTACAATCCTAATGTTATAAGAATACTTTACATAATTACACATAAATAAATCTTTGCAGAACACACTAGAGAATATTTAATTTACATATTATATCTACCAGGCACATATTACTTAACTTGTTCGTGCAATCACTTTTGTTTCCACAATAGCATTCTAAACGTTAAAAATACGGGTATTACTTTTATGGCTTGTTTGATATCCAGTAATAAATAATTTATGAATTTATTTGCTTCAACTTATTTTAGCCTTTTTTGACGGGAAAAAGAATATAGATATAATCGTTATTTTATTTGAACCCAATATCGGATGAATTAAGTTCAGACGGTTAGGCTATCGGCTAGAAGTCTACGATACATATTATGTTTATAAAAGTAGAACCATATAAATTAATTGGTGCAGATGACCGGTGAACAAGATAGATCAAAAAACACATTGTACTCATCCGACTTCATTAATCTGAGCTTTAAATTGTACAAATTTTCCAAGAAATGTATCAAGAATTTATCGTCAAACACTAACTTATTCATATCTTAAGATCGATTACCTAATGATTTTTTCTTCGACGTCTTAGAAGTTGTTTTTCAAGTGCGGGTACAAACTGTTTTAGTAATTGATCCGCAACACCTTTGTTTCCTTGTTGAGTCATATGAACTCCATCCCAATTTACTCTTTTACTTGGGTCCGGACACACTACAGATCCTGGACTGCCACAACTTTTCCCACCATAGTTATAAGGATTGTCACCAGTTCCACAACAAGCCTTTTCGGTGCCGTTTTTCTCGATCCCTGTCAAAACATGTTTAAAACATCACTATAAAATATTGGAAAATATGGTGTGATAACTAATTAAGATTATACAAATTAACATTACCTAATTTGAGAGGATTGCTAATAACCGAAGTCAATGCAGCATAGTAGTCGGCATAGACAATGGCCACATCTGGGTGCTCTTGTTGCAATTGTTGGATGGCTTGTAACAATTGTTGATTGTAGAACTTTGAGAAGTCATTGTATTCTTTCAAGCAATTAAGTTCGTCATACTTTGAGGTATCATTCGTGGCGAATAAAACAAGATAAAGAGGCACGCAACCGATTGGAAAGTTCCCCGGGACTACAATATTAGTAGCACCAAGGCCTATCACTTCCTGAAATGTAATCAAACAAAGAAACGAAGTTAAAATTTGAATCATGTACTCTTTGTTTACGTAATAATATTTTGTATAGGTTTTAGTAAGCACCCAAAACCAGAAAACCCAAGCATAATAGACCCGAATATATGACTTCAACATAATTAGCTTCATACAAATCAAACATGTCATAAACAAAATTAATCGACCTAAACTAAACCTAATTCACGTAACAACTCACCTCAATAGAGTCTTTGATGGTTTTTACAACTCCGGGGACAAGCTTGGATACTTCTTGTATTGTTTGGTGTTCACCGAAAGGACCATTGAAGTCATTGCCTCCGATTTCTCCCATTAGCACCAATGACTTTTGGAGTCTTTCTTTGATTGCTGGAATCATGCGAGTATATACAATTAATGGTAAATATGTGCATTAAATAGTTCTTGGAAATGTAACCAAAATTGCATACAAATGCGTTTTTAGTCTATTAAGTACTCTGTATATTGTTACCTGCCGGATTAGGGAAAGTTGATGTAAGGTGAGTTTTAAACCAATCAAGTTGCTTAGCTAAGGAATTGAATCCACCATTAGCAGCAGCGCCAATTACAGCGAAATTTGCACCATGCGTGAAATCGCTTCCGGTGGCAAGATATGGGTTCAATTGTGGTAGATGAAAGTACGTTGCTATGTTGCACAATTTGAAATAATTTGTTAGTTAGCCAATAACAGATACAAAAACAAAAGTGAGTAATGTAGTACTACGTACGTAAAAATTGTGTCACCCTAACTTTATATGAGATATTAAAGTTATCCCTTAAAAAAGTAAAGCGTCTCCCCCTAAAATAAAACAAGTCATGTAATCTTATATCATATTTCTCCCGAAAATGTCAAACTAGACATTATTTTGTTGATTCAAATGTCAAATAATTTTTTTTTAAAGAAAGTCAATTGTTACTTTTAATTTGGTAACTATTTAATTAATATATTACAAAAAACAACTAATTTCATACAATAATTATTTTGCAAAGGTCTCCCTAAGACTCTCACACGTAATCGTTTATGAAATCTAAACCAAGTGAGCATAAAAAAACAAAGGAACCCGGAATTACAATATACAAGACCTGTAAGGGATATGTCATATATATAGCCAAGTCCAAGAAGCATACCAATATAATCCACCATGATAAGGCCATCAGAGGCACGACCCGTTGGGTGGTTAATGGTTTGGCCATAAGGGAGCTTGTTGTAGGCGGAGTTTGCCCCGTCACCTTCTCGAACATAGTTACCGGTGTCAGAAAGAGAGTCGCCAAATTGGTAGATGGCCTCAAACTGCGTTGCTAGATTGGTGAGCACTCTTCTACTCCTAGGAATAGTTGTAGCATTTGCACATACGAGTAATATTAAGGATAATAAAAGTGATTGCACGAGCAAGTGAAATAATGTGGGCCTCATTGTTAATTTTAATGGTTGAATACAACTTGTATGCAAGTGATTTTATAGGGCCGAAATGATTATTAAAGTAACAAAGCAAAATTGTATTTTTTATGAAATTTTATTTTTATGACTATGGGAATAATGGTCAAATTTGGTAATTAATTATTGGGAGATATTCATGATATTTCTCATCCATATATTTTTTTACTTAATTATAATGTGTATAGAATTATCTTGCATTGCTTTTTACTTGCATATCCTGTGATATGATTTGATATTTTGATTAACTTCTTTTTTCATTGATAGCGTTTGATTACCTTCCCTAATTGCCTAATTTGGTGCTTTGAATGAACTTAATTTTATTCATATGATTAACACATGCATGTCATTTGGATAGATAAAAACCATATACGTTTATGTTTGTGTATTGTAATTACTTGTATGTTAATTTTTTACCTGAACTAAGTTTGAAATATTTTAATATTCCGCAATAATATTCCATCTGTTCTTGATTATTTGTCTCTTTTAGAACCTTGTCACTATTTACAATTGAAAAGAATTTTCTAATTTCTTTCCTATACGTATTTCAAAATACATTTATGTGAGATCTTGTTTTGGTCGTCTCAATGTGTATTTAACAACATTAAATTTTATATTTCTTTGACGTATATATTTGGAGATATTTACATTTAAATATTTATTAAAACGGATGAAAAAAGTCAAAATGAGACTAATATTTAAAAACGGAGGGAGTATGTAAAGTATATTATGTCTGTGTAGCAGCTCGAGAGCCCGAGCTCAAGGAAAAAACGACGACTGAAACCTTTCACCTCTGTGTTTAATTTTGTTTTTGACATCAAGAGCTAGTCTTATGGTACGTACTTAGACTTTGAGACCAAACAACTAATTGATACAAATTCATAAGAGGTAACAAAAACAAATCATGTATTATATATTGATACGCTAGCTTGAATATGAAATGTATGAAAAACTTTTGTGTGCTTTTGATCTACGGTATTTTACTGTATATCTAATCTAGCGTATAAAAAGTGAAAAATAGAACTCACTAAAGGTAAAAAGTGACGCGGTCAAAGATAAAAGTGAACCCGGTCAAAGATATAAATCGCCTTACTCAAGAATTTAAGTTACCTTACTCAAGGATACATGTGACCTTAACCAATGAAAAATGTGACCCTAATAATAAACAATGAAGTGACCCTGATCAAGAGTGATATGCTTATTAGTAGTTATTACAAGTTATAATTGTGACTCATACAACACCAACAATGAGAATACACCAATACACAAGTGTAATATAGGTAATAGGCTATGTGGCTTGAACGCACACCATGTACACTATTGTACACTGCTCTACCATTTGAGCTAATAGCCTTGATAATAAGGTAACTTATAACTACAATAAAGAAAACTAATGACATCAATAAGGGTAACTAAAAGAACAGAATATGTGCAGATAACCTTCCTCTTTTGGGCCGCTACACAATATATTATTGTAGATCGGTCTTTCTGAAAAGTTTGTGGAAACGTATGGACTATTAAGGATGATATCAAAGAGATATCATCTCTTTGATTATATACCAACTTTTAGAAAAGACGGTCTAACGGTTAGACCACTTTTATGCACTTGAACCAATTAGTTGTGCACTTTAACTAATTAGTTAACCACTGAAACCAATTAGTTAAGTCTGAAATTCAATTAGTTAAGCGACGAAACCAATTAGTTATGTAACCAAACCAATTAGTTAAACAATGAAGCTGATTAGTTAAGCAATAAGATCAATTAGTTAATATTTTATGAGTTTTAGTTAATAATAAGTTTGTTAAAAAATAATAACTATTCGACTCATAAATTTAACTATTAGTCTTTATACCTTAACTTTTTTGTTATTCAATTAGTAAAGATTTATTACTTTTAATTATGTTTTACACTAGTTTAGTTAGTACCAAAAAAATGGTCTAACCGTTAGGCGGTCTTACACAAAAGTTTCTATTGATTATAAACTTAGAATATATTAATTGATTGATTTACAATCAATCAGAATAACTTAATTTAGTATAGATTTTGTTATAATGTATTTACTACCATATATAGTTATCAATTGTAATCTTCTTATTTATGTTTATTATTGACTTTGTAATATTCGGAGGGTTATATAAATCAACCGGTCTTCTGTGTGGCAAGTCACACAGCTCACCATCAACTTGATGGAATGACAGCATGTATAATAATCGCTGACTTTGCAACTCGCTGAATTCAACACAAGCATAGGTTATCAATAAAGTGCGTGCTATTTATAACGTACAAAAGATTTCCGTTGGAGCTGTGGTTAACCCACCAAACTTTGAAACAGAGGGTTGCTAGATCAATTCCTAAAACGGACACCCTTTTTACATAAAAAATGCATTTTCTTAAAAAAGTAAAAAACCATTTAAAATATAATGAAGGGATACTATTACTCATAATGTGCTACAACTATAAAAGTAACAACCCTAAAATTAAAAAAGTACCTGGAGTAAAACTATAAATGTATATGGCCTAAAACTATGAATGTAAATAAAAGTAATTGTCCTAAAACTAAATAAGTACTTGGACTAAAACTATAAAAGTAACTCACCTATAACTATAAATATTACATTGTATACAACTATAAAAGTACCTGACCTAAAACTATAAAAGTACATCTCCTAAAACTATAAAAGTACATTCCTTAAAACTATAGAAAGTACATTGACTAAAACTAAAAAAGTTTGCCCTAAAACTATAAAAGTAATTGCCCTAAAACTATAAAAGTATATGGATTAAAACTATAAAAGTAACTGACCTAAAACTACGGAGAAGGTTTATTGACTGGTGTCACTTGACTTTCTATGATGTTGTTACTTACACATTATATTTGTTGTTACTTTTCTTTTTTTACTATAGTTTCTTGAATTTCTTATAGATTGGTGTTACTTGACTTTCTATGTTGGTGTTACTTATACTTTGTATTCGTTGTTACGTTTCTTGTTCTAAGCTATTCTCCTTTACGTAGATGGTCAACGCAACACTAAAAACCAAGAAAATGAGATTACGGAGTATATATATTTATATTTTGAGTAGATTAAAGTAATAGTAAGTGGACTAATGTGGTGGGCCTATAAAGGAAAAAATAAAATTTCTTTACTATAAAAGGTAATTTAGAAAAATGTAGAAAAATAATAGCAATAAGAAAAATATTCTTAAATTGGATTTAAAAAATTTAACAGGGGGATTATTTCGTTGCATACTCAATGAATAAAATTTTATAAAGTATTGAAAATTCCTTGCAGGAGGAGTATCTTTGTTGAGGTAGGGTACACCGGGTCACCGACGGTTTATCCATATTCAGGGGTAAGATATTATTTTCACCAAAGGCGTTAAATAGTCAAACACAGAGTACAAAGTATCAGCAACAATGACAGTAGTTAATACAACAATGACAATATTTTAATACAATAATGACAATATTTATGCAAACGATGACAATACTTATACTCCCTCTGTCCCTTAATACTCGCACCGTTTTGACTTTTTGCACTATTCACATAATTCACTTTGACCCTATTTTATTTCTAATATATAAAAACAAATGTTAGTATATAATATATTGTTGGCTTCATCTTAATATATATTTTCAAAATATTAATATTTTTATAAGTTTTTATAATATGTAGTTGAAGATATTGGTGGTCAAAGTTGTGCATTGACAAGCGTGTCCGGTCAAAACGTTGCGAGTATTAAGGGACGGAGGGAGTATAACACTTTCTATACATACTTTTACCCATTCATTTAATATGCAACACTTTTACCCATTCATTTAAGTGGTCCCTTTACTTTTTCTATTTTATTTCATTTCCATTTTTTTTGGGTGATTGTGACAGTATTTTAATACAACAATGACAATATATTTACCACAATAACAATACTTATATTACCGTTGACAGTATATAACAGGTTAGCAACATTTTTACACATTTATTTAATGGTGAGCATCTTTTTCATTTTTTTTTTTGGGTGGGTATGGATAGACCTGTCAAAAATCGACCGGACCCGAAAACCGACCCGAACCCGACCCGAAAATAATGGGTCCTGAACAAGATTTTGTGACCCGTAACCCGATTTTATCCGAACCCGAGCAACCCGAAATGTAATGGGTCAAAACCCGACCGAACCCGTTTAGGACCCGACCGATTGAAAATCATTGTATTTATACTAAAAAATGAGATTATTAGAAAATTAAAGCATAATAAACAGGTTGTTTTTACTATTGTTGTGTGTAATATAATTTTAATTTGAATTATACGCCATTATATGGTTGAATTTACTAAATATAAACTTGTGTAGGAAAATTTGTTAATTTTTGCTCATATTTTGTATATTTATTACCTAAATTAATGAAAATATAATGCGCGTTTTAAAATCTCTCAACCCGTTGGGTCGACCCGAAGCCGAAAGTTCTGGGTCTTGAACAAGCATTTATAAACCCGAACCCAAAAGTGACCGACCCGATTCAACCCGAACCCGAAAATAATTTTTTACAACCCGACCCGACCGACCCGTTTGACAGGTCTAGGTATGGATGATAAAACCGCTGGTGACCAGCGGTGTAGTCAACCTCATCTTTGTTAGAACACAAATATTATTTAAAGGTGGTGTACAATATTGTACATCAGAGTAAAGTTAAATCAATATGCTTAAAAATTACACATATATAATGCGAAAAAATTCTATTTTTTAGTGATAAAATTTTCATTTTAATAAACTATTTATTCAAAATCACTAATAATGTACAAAATCCTTTCAAATGTTTATCTATCATTTTTTTTCATTATATAAAAGTTTCAAAACAAACTCCCTTCGTATTTTATTAAATGATACACTTTTAATTCTAAGTTGTCGTATTTTATTAAAGGATACACTTTTCTTTTTTGACATTTCATGGTCCTCACTTCCAATTATATTAATATTTCTCTTTTTTTTGGTCCCCACACTTACCCACATCATCTTTTTTACTATAATAAATTATTCACCCACTACCTCAATTTCATTTTATTTTAATAAATTCAACTAACTCTCCTAAAACTACGTTTCGTCAAAGTGTATATTTTAATAAAATACAGAGGGAGTATTAAAACTTACAAAAAATAAACTAGATAAAAGTTATCGCGATGTAAAATAAATTTATTGTACACGTTATACATGCAAAACCTTTTGTTAATCGAAAAAGGGAGAAGTGGAATGCCTAGACCACATTCTATACCATTTAACACCATCCTCATAGCCTAAAAATACTCCCTTTTTAATTAGCTTGTGGCTCTAATTTACCCTCGATTCTGATCTGGACATGAAATGCACATATCAATTATGATCTGGACATGTTATGTCCAGATCATAACTGGTATGTACGTATAGATCATGTCAAGATCAGAACCGACCTGTCATGTCCATATCATAATCAATCTGTACAGATCATGTCCATATCACAATCAAGATGTACAGATCATGTCCAGATCAGAACTATTGTGTCCAGATCATAACTGTTATGTCCAGATCAGAATCGGTATATGCATATCATGTCTAGATTTGAACCGATCTATACAACTCATATCCAGATCTGTACTGACCTGTACTGACCTGTACTTACAACTCATTTCCATATCATAACCGATCTGTATAGTACTGATCATATCCAGATTAGAACCGATCTATAAAGATCATGTCCATAACTGAACCAATCTGTCCAAATAAGAACTCATACGTCCTGATCAAAATCGGTAAGTCCAAATAATGTCCAGGTCGAAACCATTATGTCCATATCAGAAACAATATATCCATACCATGTCCATATATATATATATATATATATATATATATATATATATATATATATATATATATATATATATAATGACTAAAGTCAAATAAATAATGTGTAATTTATAATAACAATATTATAAATTTGAATAAATTTTATTTTTCATGTAAATCATAATAATTAAAGTTTTATTTAAATATTAATAATGAAGTGGGGGTGTCAAATCGGGTCATCATATCATATCAGTTTCAGATCGGTTATAAACGGTTCGGGACTCGTCGAAATTGGATAATATCGGGTCAATGTTTCTCTCTGGGTCAATTCAGATTGGTTTGGATAACTTCATGTATGGATGAAGTTAGGTAATATATTATTTTCGGTTCGAGTCGGTTTCGGTTCGGTTAAATCTCGGGTTCGGTTTGAGCCGGTTGGGTTTAAAATGGTTTTGTATCGGCTTAATTTGGTTGGGGTCTAGTTTGGTTCGAGTGTATGTCGGATACAGTTGCTATTTTGACCGGTTTATTGTGGGTACAGGTCATGTCTGGATCGGATAAGTCTCGGATTCAGGTGTATGTCGGATTTGGTTACTATTTTAACCGGTTTACTGCGGAAACGCGTCATGTGAAGATCGGATAAATCCCTGGGTTCGGGTCAATTTTAGGTTGGTCGTTTCTCAGATGCCGGTCAATTGCGGATTGATCGAGTTTGCGGTTCAAGCTAAGATCAGGTTGACTTGTATATATTCTTATGTTTTATGGATCAAGTAATCTCAAGTTCACTATCAAATTCTGATACTTTATTAATATAAGTATAATTTTTGTAGAATCAAACTTCACCAACTGAGTTCTTGGTTGGTTAAGTAAAACTTTGAAATGGGAAGACCAATGACATAAAACATTACTATTGTTATTTTTAATTAATTTCATACTGTTTTTTAATGTTTAAAACTTCTATTTATATACCAATAATGACAATAAATTAGCTATGGTAAAAAAAAATGTGTACATGGAATTGGAGTTTAGGTAGTTAATAGTTCACTTGGTTTAGTTGAGTCAAATTAATATTGAGTAGACTAAATGGTATTTGGATCAAACCGGATAGAATCAAATCGATTATGGGTAGTGACTTTTAGGTTTTCGGGTTAAACCGAGTCGGGTTATTTTCGAATGCCGGATAGATTCGGGTCGAATTGGTGAAAAATCGGTTGAAAGTCGGTTTTGGGTTCATTCGGATTGGGTCAACAATAATGCGGATTAAACTGGATATCGGTTTTTATCAGTCGCAGTTGTTATCGGGTAAAATCGGATTTTTAATTACTATCGGGTAGGATGCGGGTTCAGTTCGGTTAAAACTAGTCGGATACTAGTCGGGTTACGGGTCTCCTCAGGTTGTTAGCAGATCGGGTTCGGGTTTTTGATTCACGGGTCAAATCGAGATTTGGATCAATGTCGGATCGGTTTTAAGAGCCTCTACTTCTCGAATATATTCGGTTCGAATGTCGGTCGGTTTCTCGGATCGGGCCACTTTTTGACAGCCCTATTAATATGAACAATCAGATCAGAAAAAATAAGATCACAGTAGATCAGATCAGGAGAAATAAGGTGAATTAAACGTAACCTTAGTGTATAATTGATCAATATTTAGCATTATCCTTGTGTTACGGCAACTTAAATCATGTGGTTAGTGAGCAAATAAGCCGGAAAAAATAATACTTCGGACTTCAGAAATTATGATTTCTCAATCACATAACAATCTTACCTTAAATAAAAAGAAAAAGAATTAATGGCCCATGCAGGGGTCGAACCTGCGACCTTGGCGTTATTAGCACCACGCTCTAACCAACTGAGCTAATGGGCCTTGGTTGCTAATTTGAAGTTATCTGCTACTTTACCTTGAATAAAAAGTACACTTAAAGTCAACCGATGCAACGAGTGATCGAACAAGAAAATCATCTTAATTTATTCGCATATGTATAAATTTATAATATTCAAAATTTCATCAATTTGAGTAAAGATGAATTAAACCATGCATTGGGAATACCCTTTATGTACTTATGTAGCTAGTTAAATACCAAGTGTACTAACTGCTCGATCTCAATAATAATACTCCGTATAATTCACGGTTGGACATAAAATTAAAATATAAACTTTATAAATCATCTCTTAAGTTTATCTAATAGGTTTCCTACGTCGCCGTCTTCGAATTTGCTTGTCAAGTGCAGGTACAAATTGTTCTAGTAATTGGTCTGCAACACCTTTGTTTCCTTCTTGAGTCATATGAACTCCATCCCAACTTATTCTTTTGTTAGGATCTTCACAAATCCAAGATCCCGGACTACCACAACCTTTTCCGCCAAAATTGTAAGGGTTATCACCGGTTCCACAACAAACCTTTGTAGTATCGCCTTGCTCAATCCCTGTTAAATATAACTTTTGTTAATATATGGTTGAAGACTTGAACACAAATGCAAAATTCAATTTTGAAATAAAATAATTATGATAATTAAAGAAACATTGTAGCACAAATATTGAAAAAGTGGTGCACATTATAATGTGTAGTCTAAATGTATAAGGAATTAAGGCAATATGTAAGTGACATGTCCAACCCAAGTACTCCGTGTAATTGTATATAAGGAGGAGGCGACTCCCACTCCAATTAATAATTGATTTTAAGATGAAATCCGACAAAATCTTACCTAATTGGGGGGCATTAGCAATGACCCATGACAATGCTGAGTAGTAGTCTGCGTATACAATGGCCACATCCGGGTACTCTCGTTGCAATTGTCGGATGACTTGTTTCAACCGCTGATTATAGAACTTTGAGAAGTTGTTGTAGTCCTTCAAACACCCAAGTTTATCATACTTTGAAGAATCATTTGTGACAAAATTAACAAGATAAAGAGGCACACATCCGATAGGAAAGTTCCCTGGCACCACGATACTAGTTGCCCCTAGGGTAATCACTTCCTGAAAATTAAGCAACAATACTTAGTTATATCATTGTTAGTCACGTACATTTAAGTTGTCTATGTAACACAAATATATCTCGTGTATCTATACCTTTTAGGTAGTACCAAAATCGAGAGCCACTCGAACAATACTTTAAAAAATATAACCTCGATGTTTTTTTCAAAACTAAAATGATAACACCCGAACATGACTGGAGTAAACCAAATCAAACAAAACTGAACTCGATCCAACTCACCTCGACTGCATTTTTAATGGTTTTCAACACTCCGGGGATAAGCTTAGCTACTTCATGTATTGTTTTGCCTTGATTAAAAGGACCGTTGAAGTCATTGCCTCCAATTTCTCCCATTATCACCAATGAATTTTCGAGTTTTTTTCTAATTGCTGCAATCAACCAAAATAGATATTAGACATATACAATTAAGGGATGGTACGTAAATGTACAAATTCAATAATATAGTATTTAAGTATATGTACCTGTTGGATAAGAGTAAGTCGATATGAGGTGATATCTAAACCATGTAAGTTGCCTAGCCAAGGAATTATATCTCCCATTAGCAGTAGCGCCTATTACCGCGAAATTAGCTCCATGTGTGAAGTCGCTTCCATTATCAAGAAATGGGTTCAAGAGTGGTAGATGGAAGAACATTGCTATATATCATGCACAAATCCAAATACTTAGTCACTCGATCACGTACAAGTATAACGGCCAAAAAATAAATAAACAAGTTTTTAGTGAGACGGTCTCGCCCTTAATTAATTTGGATGATATATTAAAATTTAAATGTTACCCCTAATGGGAAGAGTAATCCAAAATTAATTGTGTTATTCCTAATAATGGTAAGTTTGGTATACGTACATCATTCCATAGCCGGCCTCATTATGTTTTACTCAAACTCAATTACTAATTAATGGCTTTTAACGTACATTAATTTTCTATCTAAATTTGAACTAAATTAGAAGTGCATTACGTTAAGTAATATCTTAATTTTTAACTCCTTATACGTATTTATATGTAACGAATGTATATATAGTTTTCATCGGTAACTTTTAACGTCTTACAATAATTAAGCAGATTTTGATGGTTTGAACTAACATGCACTTAGGCTCCGTTTGTTTATGAGCGATTATTAAAAACAACCAAGAAAGAAGCGTACCAATGTAATCCACCATGAGAAGACCATTAGAGGCACGGCCCGTGGGGTAGTAGCTTTGGCCATAAGGGAGCTTATTATAGCTGGAGTTTTCACCGGTGGCCTCTCGAACGTAGTTGCCGGTGTCGGAAAGAGAGTCACCAAATTGATAGATGGCCTCAAACTTCTTAGCCATTCTAACTAGATCTTTTTTGCCTACAAGGGAGCTTCCCACACCATTGTTAGTAGCCCTAACACATAATATTGGTGAAGAGAACAATAAGGATTGTATGAACAATTGAAACAACATTAAGTAACAACTCATTGTTCTCTTCATCATCATCACCTACCGCGTCGCCCGAATTCAATATCTACTACAACTCATGTATTGCTCATTGCTTATGGGAGTATGTATTTATAAGGTAGCTTCAAAGGGATTTGTCATGATCATGATAATGGGGTTTGAACCTTTTTCGTTGGCAACTAACTATTTGATGATTTGATGAGATTTTCACCATTTTTTCTATTATTTCCTTTGTTATTACAAGAATCATTTGGTTTTTGTGTTCTTTTGGGAAGGTTTTCATGTTTCATCATTCATTTTCTTTCCTTAAGATTCACACAATATGGCTACTTTGCTTCTGAATTATGCGTGTAACTTAATTTAGATAATTCCAAAGCATATTATATAAGTAAATTGCATCAATCTCTAAGCAAATAATAATAATACAATAAATGGACAATAATCATACTCCCAATACATTATACCATTCGTCCCTTTTTACTTTTTAAATATTTCTTTTTGGTTCCCCTAATATGCTACTCCTATTAAAATTGTGCAAAATAATTATTTTAATCAGTTAAATTAATTGGAGTATTAAATCTCTCTCATTTTTCCATTAGGAAATTAAATCTCTAAGCAAATAATAATAATACAATAAATGGACAAAAATCATACTCCCAATACATTATACATTTCGTCCCTTTTTATTTTTTAAATATTTCTTTTTAGTTGTCCCATTTTCTTCTTTATATTTGATATATTTCTTTTATATTATAACATAAATTAAATTCCCCCTAATATGCTATTAAAAATTGTGCAAAATAATTTTTTTAGTCTCTTCCATTTTTCCTTTAGAAAATTAAATCCCCCGTAATTTTCCAATGTCAAATTTTTGAAAAAAATAAAAATATTACTATACATTAATAAACATAATTTGCATTGTTTTTTAAAAAAATTACATCCACATTGATTTATCCTCACATGTAAAATATCAAATATAATGAATGAAAAAGGAGGGAGAGAATATTATATTGTTGTTTGATAAAATAAAGTCTATATATTTTATTTTATTTTATTTTATTTTTTTTATAAAAAAAAGAGTTCTATGATGGGCCATATCATTGAGAAAGGAAAAGGCTAGGAATACACATGGTGTGCAAAGGTATCTTGCACACCACCAATTAAACAATGCCACCTCACAAATCCCACTAAAAAAAGAGGGGGGAAACCAATTTGAAAAATGTATTTTAGGCGCAAAAAAATTTCAGCAAATTGCGCCAAAAATACAACTTCAGAGGGAACATTTTCGATGAGCGCCAAAATGTCATCTTCCATATTCGTATGTAACTTCAGAGGGAAAATGTCATCTTCCATAATCAGACAACCAGAGAGCGCCAAACAACTTCCATATTCGTAAGTATATAACTTCCATTGTCATCTTTCAAGAGAAAGCTTTCTCTAGTTATCTACGAAAATGGCGGCCATTTTTGAAGCCCATAACTATTACAATGAGTTTGTGAGTTTTATATGACATTTTAAAAGCATCTAAATGTCTGCCATTAAAAACACTTCCATGGGTTTAATAATGCATATAACTTGTTTGATGAAATTACCAAGAGAGTTTTATTAAGATTTAATTAGTTTCAGTTGCGATGTACTGAGTGTAGGAAGGTATAGTAGAGAACTAGATATGTAATGTGTTATTATTCGACTTTCTCCGAAACTGGAAATGATGAATTGAAAGTGACAATGGCTGCTTTGTTTAATTAAGTGACAATGGAATGTTGAAGCTATCGTATAGCATGAAATCATATAAGTTGTGTTTATGATTCTAGAAATTGTATAAAAGATACTCATAAATGTATTTTTATTTTAGAAATTGAATAAAATATACTCATACATAAAACCAAAAGTAAAAAGAAAAAAAAATAACAGTGGCAACAATTTTTTCCCGTAGGATCCAACACGGGTTTAACATAGTTTAAGGATGATCAAGTAACCAAGTTAGCAGGGTATCAGCACATTATAGTAAACCACCTAAAATTTTATATAAAGAACAATAACAAATGAAGTTAATAAGTAGTGTGTATTTAGATTTCATTATACATGTAATGCTCCCACAATTAAAACACAATCTCCTCAAATATAAACTTTGTTATTAACATAATAAATCAAAATAAAAATAAAACAATTTTCTCCCAATTACCCTTTGTGCATAACGAATCGAACTCGGGTTCACAATTCAACATATCTATAACATCTGGCGAAGACTCACGTGGCGAACTTAATTCATTTGTCAAGCCTTCACGACTTATTTTATTATTGTATTGTATTATAGGAAAGGGTGTGTCATACTAATCATATTGTATAATCCATTCCATTCAAAACGTTTATAAAAAAATTCTAAACTAATACCATAGTAATAGATGATTTTGCAATGATACAATACGATAACAACTAAAACCATCTACTTTAACATGAATTATGATGTCATGGAATCATTACGATTTTAAGTACATCGAAAAAGAAATAAAACCATACTCCATCTAAATAGATAAAAGAATTTATGTTGTAGTTATTGACGTGCTGATACCCCTTTGTCATGATGGTCACTGCAAAACCGTTTGAGCTTTATCTATATGCGTGCAACATATGTTCGGATCTTGACATGAGCAAAACACAATATTTTTAAATCCGTATATCAGTTTATGGGATCATTCATTTTTAAAAGAATTAATATTTGAAGTAAAAGTCATATCAATTTGTATTGCAATTCAGACGTGTTGATACCCTTTGTCATATTGGTCACTTGAACGTTGTCTAATCTACATTATTCACCCGTTTTCGAATCCTAACAAGAGATTGGGATTTTTTTTTAATATCATGTGTTTTATGGGATCAATATTTACATAAAGAAATGAAAATCGATAAACCAAAATCATTAATTAACTTTATTTATGGTGTTCAAAAGTAAATGTAGTTGATCCTTTAACAACAAAACGGATTCTATGTACTACAAACCCTTCCAAGAAACTAAAATCATGTTGTATTTTGTTTATCGTGTTCAAAGTGAAATTTGGTATGATCCTTTCAAACTAAAAGAGATTGTATGTAAAACAAACCTCTACCAGAAACTAAATATTTTGTGATTTTATTTGTTTGTTCCAAACTAAATATTTTGTGATCTTTTTAAAACAAAATAAATTTAACGTAAAACCTATCAAAATTTAAATACTTGTAAGTTCAAACATCCATATAATTTATTAACACTATTTCCCGTAAAGAAGTTTAAACGTCACTTTGAACACTGCCCCCATAAAAAATTTCAAATTTCATCTTGGGGTTTTAGATTAATATAAAATTTTCTGTCATTGTTGTAAAGTACTAGCTGCCACAACGATAGCACCAGCGACAACATTTTCTGCCGTATACTTTCGACATCCATTGCCTGGTGACTTTATATGTTGTAGATAGATTGTTTAGGTGTAACTTTGAAAAGTTAGGTTACATGTTGATTTTTTTTATTAACCATGATTACCATTATTCGAGATCATTTTACATTTAAAGAAATTAAATTTAAAATAAAATCAAACTCAACTAAAATAGATATGTAATCCTAACATTTTTATAATAACCTAAATTGTTCATATCTTTGATAATACAAAATAGTTTGTCACCTCCAAGATTGGAAAAGTTAGCGCAACACATTGTATTAACGATGATTACGATTATATAAGATTATTTCACCTTTAAAGGAATCATAATTTAAAAAACTCAAACTCAACAAAATTAGATTAAAACAATTTCATTTCCAAAGAGTGACGTGATGATACCCCTTATCACAATGGTCACTGCTATGCTGCTTTAACATCTACTTAATTTGTGAACCCGTGTTCGATTCCTAACAAGAGTCGACAAAAATAATTTTATTTAAGTATTAATAACCATTTTATGGGATCATTTTAATCATGAAAGTACAAAAAATTGGGTGTTTTTTTTCACCTTAAACTATGATTTTTTGGCTACTTGTTGCATTTATGGGGACTAGCTATCAGATAATTATTTATCCTCATTATCAAAAATATGTTGGTTGTTGGAAATATAAAACTGGATTTATCGTTTAATTATGTGTTATATATTTTTATGATTATACAAGGGCTTACCATAAGTTTAACGACACCAGAAAATGTTTACCGATCTCCAAATTAATTTTTTTTTATTACCGTATATCTAAACCTGTAAATAGTAAAGATATCCAAAATTCCAAAAATATCAACTTCGTACATTGTAAATAAATTGTTTTGATCATAACTTCGAAGAGTTAGCTTTTAATTACTAAGTTTAGCTACGATTACACCTGATCATTTAGCTTTTGAAGAAATTAAATTTAAATAAAACTAAAATCAAGTAAAACAAATGCATAATTTCTAACATTTTCATTATAATACAAAGTTAGGACCACCGCCAAGATTGAAAAAAGTAGCTAAAACACAATGTTTTATAACTTTATCTGCGATTACAAAGGTTTTTTTCATCTTTAAAGAAAGGCAAATTTGCCAAAAAGGACCTTTTATAACTCAAATTTTGCGAGAAAGGGCCTTATATAATTTTTTTTGTGAAAACACACCTTAAAGTAATTTTTTTTTGCGAGAAAGGACCTAAGGGTAGTTTCCGGCATTGACTGAGCTTTTCCGGCCATTGACTTGCACATTAGCAGCAAGTGTGGCTTACGTTGGCTAAAGACATTGATTTTCCTGAGTCTTGAATTTTCAAACTTGATTTTATTTCGAATTTTTTTTTTCAACTTTAGGTTTTGAAGCTTAGAATTTTGAAGGAAAATTGGGTGTGATTAGTAAAATAAAGTCACACGTGCTTCTCACGTGCAAGTCAATGGCCGAAAAAACTCAGTCAATGTCGGAAATTTACTTTTGGTTGTCTTTGGCAAAAAAGAATTACATTAAGGTGTAATTTCACAAAAAAAATTATATAAGGTCCTTTCTCACAAAAAAAAATTACATTAAGGTGTGATTTCACAAAAAAAATTATATAAGGTCCTTTCACGCAAAATTTGCGTTATAAAAGGTCATTTTTAACAAATTTGCCTTAAAGAAATCATATTCAGAATTCCCAAACTCAATAAATTAGAATAAAAGAATTTTATTTGTAATGACTTATGTGCTGATATCCCATTGATACAATGGTCACAACTCTGCTGCTATGACATCTTTAGTTGTGAGTCTTGTGACCGATTCTTGTAAAAAGCAAAAATAACCAAATTTGTAATTGTGACATACCATTTTATGAGATCATTATAGTCATGAAAAGTTCAAAATATTGGATGTAGCTAGTATAACTTTGTCTATGATCAAAAGGATCATTTAACTTTGATTGAAAAAAGTAGCTAGTATAACTTTATCTATGATCAAAAGGATCATTTCACCTTTAAAGAAATCATAATCAGAATTCTCAACCTCGGGAAAATTTGACAAAATAATTTTTGTTTGCAATGACTTATGTGCTGATACCCCCTTCTTACAATGGTCACTACTATGCTGCTATAACATATACCTTAACTACGTGTACCCGTGTTCGATTCTTGTCAGAGCAAAAAAATCAAAATTTTAATTGTGATAAACCATTTTATGGGATCATTTTAGCCATGAAAATATCAAAATATTGACGTTTTCCTTCACCTTTAACTGTGATTTTTTAAAGATTAAAGATATATTACAAGGGATCATTAGCCATAGACAAATCATATGAGTACATGCATATTTTTTTTTCAATTAAGACATAATAAAAAGTTTTTTTTTGATGAAGCTACACATGATAATTAAACTCAAAGCCTAAACTTCATTATTTACAACAAAATATATTGTTTGAAACAACATTATTCGTAATATCTGAAGATTAAACTACATCTAAGAGTTTCTGATATTCAAAAGATTGTTCGTTGCACGCATCTACCATTATAGTTCACATCATATATTTTCAAAATAGCAGATCATTACTACCATATAACTGGATGAAAGATAACAATAATTGGATAAAATTTATGGATAAACTCACAAATGATCCCATAAAAATATTAAATATATAAAGAAAGGAAGTATGATTCTGCATTTCTATAGGGATTAAAGTAGAATCTTTCCAAGTTTATCAAATCAGAAATTTGATTGGAATTAAAGATTCTTATTCTAAAGAATACATTGTTGGTTTATTAGATCTGAATTCAATTTAGATTTCTTAATTACAAACTTATAACATCTTATTAATTAATTTGGGATTTACCAATTGCAAATTCATTAATTTGGGATTTCTCAATTACAAAGTAACCACCGTGAATCCGCCCAAAGAACAGTTCCACTACGCGACGCTTTTAGTGTACTCCAAAAGGTACGGTAGTTTAAAACGTGAATTAGATCTCTGGCGGCGCTTAAAAGCGTAGTAAGTCTGTAGCGACGCTAATCATATGTTTTACCGACGCAAAAGAATAGCGTCGTAATAGGGGGTAGCGGCACAGGCAAAGAGAGCGCCTTTGAAAGCGTCGGTAAAAGCACTTGCGGCGATTTTATGCGTCGTAATAGACATATATAAAGCGTCACTAGAAGCCTTTTCCATACTGGTGAGCTAGATTTAAATAACTAACTAAGTTTGACTACGTTTACACGAGATCATTTAACTTTTGAAGAAATTAAATTTAAATAAAACCAAACTCAAGTAAAACAGATACGTAATTTCTAACATTTTCATAAACATCTAATTAAGTTGTTTGTTTCTTGTTATAATGCAAAATGACGACCCACCGTCAAAATTGGAAAACACAATGTGTTATAACTTTATCTATGATGAAAAGGATCATTTCACCTTTTAAAAAAATCACATTTAGAATTCTCAACCTCGGTAAAATTAGACAAAAATATGTTTGTTTGCAATGACTTACGTGCTGATACCCCTTGCTACAATGGTCACTACTATACTGATATAACATATACTCTAACTGTGTGTGCTAGTGTTCGATTCTTGTCAAGAGAAAATAAAACAAATTTTTAATTGTGACAGACCATTTTTATGGGATCATTTTGGTCATGAAAAGATCAAAATGTTGATGTTTTTCTTCACCTTTAACTATGATATTTTAAGTTTAAAGATATGAGTATCAGTACATGCATTTTCTTTCATTATCCATAAACGAATCATATGAGTACATGCATTTTTTTTCAATACATAACAAAAAGTTTTTTGAATGAAGCTACACATGATAATTAAACTCAAAGTCTAAACTTCATTGTTTACAACAAATACATTTTTTGAAAAACCATTCTATTATTCATAATATCTGAAGCTTAAACTACATCTAAGAGTTTCTGATATGCAAAAGATTGTTCGTTGCACGCATGTGTCATTACAGTCCACATCATATATTGTCGAAATAGCATATCGTTACCGCCGTATAACTGGATGAAAAGATAAACAAAATTGGATAAAATTTATGAATAAACTCACAAATGATCCCATAAAAAGATTCAATACATAAAGAAAGGAAGTATTGTTTATTATGATTCCGTAAATACTAAAAAGAAACCATAAAACAATAATAACATAAAACAACAATTGCCCAAAGAAAAAAAAAGATTTACATATAAAGGATCGAACGCAGGTCTAGGGGCAGTGTAAAGATGATCATATAAACTTTGTTGTAACTAGTTTGACAAGGGGTATCAGCACATCCATTTGTGCTAGAAAATATATAATATATTTGAGATTTTGAGAATATAGATAAGGTTTTATAAGCAGCGAATGTTTAGATTTCATAATACATAAAATGATCACACGTATTAAAATACATACTTATAAAATTTAATTTTCATTAAAAAAAACATACGGAGTACTTCCTAGTAAAAATATAATAAAAAAAACTTTTTTTTGCCAGTAACCCTTTATTGAATCAGGACCGAATATTGTATTATTATCTATGATTAAAAAGGATGATTTCACCTTTAAAGAAATCTTATTCGAAATTCTCAAACTCCGTAAAATTATATTAATAAATTTCGTTTGAAATGACATATGTGCTGATCCCTCTTGCTAAAGGGGTCACTACTACACTGCTATAACATCTACTCGATCTAACTGCGAGAACCCGTGCTTGATTCTTGACTAGAGAAAAAATAACCAAATTTTTAAATGTGATAAACCAAATTATGGGATCATTTTAGTCAATAAAACATCAAACTTAATATTGAATGTTTTTTTCACCTTTAACTATGATTTTTTGGTAAATCGTTATCTTTTTGGGGACTATCTAGCTGATAATTAATATACCTCATTATCAAAAAAGAGTTGGTTGTTAAAAATATAATTTATTTTTAAAAAATTATATACTACATATTTTTATGATTACACAAAGGCTTACAATAAAACTTAATGATACCAAAAAATGTTTATCAATCTCCAAATGAAATTTTTATTACCGTATGTCTAAACTTGTAAAATAGTAACGTTATCAAAAAATAATAATTCTGTACGTTGTAAATGAATTATTTAGATCAAACTTCGAAGAGTTAGCCTTTAATTACTAAATATGCCTAAGATTACACAAGATTATATAACTTTTGAAGAAACTAAATAAAAATAAAAATAAACTCAAGTAAAATAGATGTGTAACTCCTAACATTTTCATAAACATCTACTCAGTAAGTTGTTTACTTCTTGTTATAATAAAAAATTATGACCCACCACCAAAATTAAAAAAGATAGCTAGAACACATGAATGTGTTATAATATTATCTACGATTATAAAGGATCATTTCATCTTTACATAAATCATATTTAGAATTCTCAAACTCGGTAAAATTAGATTAAAAGATTTATGTTTGCAATGACTTACGTGCTGATACACCTTGCTACAATGGTCACTACTAAGCTGTTACAACATCTACTCTAACTGCGCAAACCCGTGTTCGATTCTTCTCAAGAGGATAAATAACCAAATTTTTAATTGCGGATCAAAACCATTTTACGGGATCATTTTAGTCATGAAAAGATCAAAATATTAGATAATTTTTTGGTTACTCGTTTCCTTTGTGGGGAATGCATTCATTGCTTTTATGGGGAATTAAAGATAATTAATGAAGATTGTTGGGAATTTAAAACAAATTTGAAATTCAAAATTAAAATTTCAAAATACATTTCAAATTTCAGTTTGAAATTTTCAAAAGAGATAGAATCTTTTAAAATTGAGGTGGCATATTATAAGTGGTGGTGTGCAAGATGCTCTTGCACACCTTGTGTACTTCTACTATCATCCATTGAGAAACGTTTTGCGTAACAAATTAAATTGCATTAAAGTTATAAATCAGATTTTTGCAATCATCGATTGTTGGCATGCATCACGTCTTATTTGCCGTAGCGCATGAGCTAAGATTAGTTTTTTTTTTCTTCTTTTCCAAACATTTGTCAAGGCTAATTAATGTATCTTCACGAGCCCCCTAATGGCCTAATACAACCACCTAACCCAATCACTCGTACGCACCACTCTAATTAATGAGGTTTGAATGTCGATTATGGAGGATGTACCTCATATGGTAAAATTAACAACCAACCTCATATGGTAAACTTAACAACCAACCTAAACACAGAGAAACAAAACCAAGCTACCCAAAATAAGCTGGCCCAAAACAAACAAACCAATGTGCCAACAATTAAGACAATGAACAAACTAAGCAGGGCACAACTATGGTCATCCCTAAACGAAATAAGCCAAAACCAACTAAACTAACCAACAAACAACTAATTAAACTAATTAACTCAACAAAGTAGAAGGCCAGAAAAGAGGAAGAGGTACATCACTTATAGCCATGCAATTTGACATACATCCGTGACAAAAATCAATGAAACCTTCGAACCTGACTACTCCAAAACTGATAGCAAGAACTTAAACCAACTTTCACCTTTTATTGTCAAGATCAACGTTTCCAAAACCACAAGACAAGGGTGACCAGCGATTAGCTCCAATTTGATTCCCCTCCTCTCCTTCATCGCCAAGATTGGCGTTTTTCCCGATACCACAAGACGACGACGAGAGCAAAGTTTGAGTGGTCGAAATCCCCTCCAATTCATATATGAAAGTCGAATAACTCCTAATTTTCCCAACATAGAAACCCCAGCTCGTACTTTACCTTTATTGGCGATTTTACGACGACGCGTACGAGATATGTCTAAGATTAGAGAGCCCATGACTACTGAAAACCAGATCGAAATTGACCCCCACCCTCTAAATGCTAAGAATGACCCCCAAGCAATTACTCCCTGTAGACACCTACTTTTGTCCCCATTCCCGAAAGGGAAGGTTCGATGATGAGAACATAAATCTCCACTTGACAACGCATCTCCTATAAAATAACGAATCTCAATCACCCCTTTTCATTTCACCCGAAACCTGCTATTTATAGAAACCTGCTATTTATGGAAACCTGTTAAAAATAGTAACTGCCGTAATGGGTAATTGTTAAAAGTGGCAAGTCATAAAAGATAGAAACCTGTCAGAATTAGGTGTTGCACTCCAACATAAATCCTAAATGAGATAGAAATTACAAGAAGAATCTTATTCCTAATATGATTCGAAAATAAGAGTTACGTATTAATTAAAATCCTAACGAGCCTAGAGTTCATAACGGGCCCAGACGCATTCCGTCATAAAGTTAATACGTGCTAAAAGACTCGAATAAGTCTCAAACACTCCGGATTCTAAGAGTCCAAATCTGACAAAGAACTCGGCCCAAACATCAATTTCAACGCCCAGCCCTGGGCGCTGAAATTGCTTGGATCCTATTTTCAACGCCCCAAAGCTGGGCGCCGAAATCTTTGACGCCCAGCCCTGGGCGCTGAAAATACCTGGGTACGTGTTTTCTCCTAATTCTTCTTGGATTATAGCTCTACAATTCTATCTTTCCACGAACTCTTCCCTATAAATATAGCCCCAAATTCGACGTGAAACACAACACAACACACAATTCATATTCTGAGTATTGACTCTAAACCCCTAAGCCTAAGCATCACGCTGCGAAATTGATCACGCGTTCTGTCGCAATCGATCCAAAAATCGAACAGAACGTATCCCGTTGTGAGGGGGTCGAAAAAGCACGAGGCTAATGCGTGACCTCGTCCCTCGTGGGTGTGACGATTCTTTTTATTCAATCAAGTGTAATTGGATTTCCTGTGAGTTTACACCCAATAGTAATATAGGAGTTGCCATTCAGTTTTTAGCGACAAAGAGAAAAACTGACAAAACTAGGTTATCGTGACATAAAGGGAATGCAATTATGTTTGACCACGACGGCCGTAGGTTCCCCTGTGATCCCTGGTGTGGGGATCTCTCAACATACACCCGCAAGGTAGAGATTGAGGGTTCGGGGGACTGTAACTACCGAGAGGAGTACTCGCTCGCCGATAACTCCAGAGGCAGGATATCCTTACTAGCTAAGCATAAATAATTGAAGGGACATGCGTTAACTATTAAACTAATCTGAGTTGATTTTAGCAATATGCAACATATAATACTAGATCGATCGCGATTATCTGATTTAGATTGCATTAAGGGACCTAGCATGATAATCCAATTTCCCAAAAATATTATATTTATTAAGCGTGATAGAACAATCAGATTTAGTTAGTTTAACAGTTCATAAAAAGGGCGAGGAAAGCAATTAAATCATAGAAAAGGGACACATTACGACGCACCCTTGAGAGGTGCGTCACGGTTCTCAGAAAACTAACCACTTTGACTTTGCTATTTCTTCTTTTTATTTAACGAATCTCAAATTATGGGACAAGATACGTTCTGTTCGATTTATGGATCGATTGCGACAGAACGCTTGAACAATTTCGCAGCGTGAGGCTTAGGCTAGGGGTTGGAGTCAATACTCAGAATATGAATTGTGTGTGTTGTGATTTCACGTCGAACTTGGGCTATATTTATAGAAAAAGAGTTTGTGGAAAGATAGAATTGCAGAACTCTAATCCACAAAGAATTCGGAAAAAACACGTACCCAGGTAATTCCAGCGCCCAGGCCTGGGCGCCGAAGATTTCGGCGCCTAGAGCCAGGCGTTGAAAATAGGGTCTGGGCTGTTTTCTTAGTCAGATTCGGATTCCTGAAATCCGTAGTGTTTGAGACTTAATCGAGTCTTTTAGTGCGTATCAATTTCATGACGGAATGCGTCTGGGCCCGTTACGAACTCTAGGCTCGTTAGGATTTTAATTAATACGTAACTCTTATTTCCGAATCATATTAGGAATAGGATTCTCGCAGTTTTCTATCTCATTTAGGATTTATGTTGGAGTGCAACACCTAATTCTGACATGTTTCTATCTTTTATGACTTGCCACTTTTAGAAGCTACCTTTTACGGCAGTTACTATTTTTAGCAGGTTTCCATAAATAGCAGTTTTCTATAAATAGCAGGTTTCTATAAATAGTAGGTTTCGGGTGAAACGAGAAGGGTGATTGAGATTCGTTATTTTATAGGAGATGCGTTGTCAAGTGGAGATTTATGTTTTCATCATCGAACCTTCCCTTTCGGGAATGGGGACAAAAGTAGGTGTCTACAGTTAGCCCCCACTTTGATTGAGTCTTGGAGTAAGACGATGGTCAAAGTATTAGACGGAGTGCGTCACACAAGCCATGGTGACCTATTTTTTGCGAGGGTCTCACGAGCCCCCGAGTGATAACATTTGACTTAAGGGTCATCACTTTGAAGTGTCGACATATCCCTCACGTGTAATTGGGATTTGTCAACTGATAGTATAGAAACTTCCTCACTTTGTCATTGGAAGGATCTAAAGGTGCGTAGAAACTCCCTCACTTTATCATTGGGAGTAGCTACAGATGTTTTTGAAATCAAAGCTGTAAAGTGTAATTGGGCCTGGCCAAGCCCAATCACGAGGTAAAAATGTTTTTAAAGATTCTCATTTTTAGGGTTAGCTAAACGAGAAAACCCCCTTGTTTTTATGGGACGTAAAACGAAGGAAAATCCAGCACATCGTTCTTTTTTTGGAAAAAACGGAAAACCAATCTTTGAATTTTTTATGGAAAAAGGAAATCTACTCACATCGTTCTTTTTTGGAAAAAACGGAAAACCAAAAGCTACTCACATCGTTTTTGGGAAAAACGGAAAACCAAAAAGAGTTATCGCTGCAGCGACTAAGGACCTGCGCGGTTAGTGACGCAGACCCCGCCGGCTAAAGATGGCGAGCTTGTCCGCTAAGGGTGGACACCCCGTCCGATAGAAGTGGACGAATCTGTTTTGAAATTTGTTTGTGTTTATTTTTTGAAAATAAGGACCTACGTGGTTTGCGCCGTAGATCCCGCCGGCTGAAGATGGCGAGCCTATTTCATTTTGTTTTTGAAGATTCTATTTTTCGAAAACTGAGGACCTGCGCGGCTAGTGACGCAGACCCCGCCCGCTGAGGGTGGGCGAGACCATTTTGAATTTCTTATTTTGCCTATGTAGAAGGGCTTTTGTGATTACAACCTGTTGGTGGGTCGCAATATTTCCTGATCAGGTGTGTCCTATAAGTGGGTCCACACTGTGTATATTTTAAACGATATTGCAAAATACCGTTCTTGGGAAAGAAATATCAAGATAACGGATATTTTACACAAAATAGGGGATTGCGCGTGCCCGACAGCGAATATTCGCTGTCTGGGAAGCATTTTCAGCGCCCAGCTCGGGGCGCGAGAATTTCTAACGCCCAGAGCGGGGCGTTGAAAATGCGAAGGGGAGACGGGTCTTTAAATTCGCGGACCGTCTCCTTCCTTTCCCATTTCCACCATTTTCGCTCAAGCTCCTCACCTCTTTCAACTGATTTCTTGCTCGTTTCTTCACTTTTCTTTACGAATTCTACTCCAAATCACTTCCTAATCTTCCCAATGTAAGTAATTTTCAGTAATTTTGAGCTTTTTTGTCAATTTCAGTATTTTTGTCAAGTTTTTTTTGTGCGTGAAATCGATTTGGGGGTTTTTGATTTTGTGCCCCTTTCCTTCAATTAGATAGTTGGAGATGTTCTACATAACATGTTAATCAGTTTGTGCATGTTAATTTTCGCAAGTATGTTGATTTTTGTTGAATTTGGGCATTTTTATACTAGCCCCCAAGTATACCTACGATTTTAGTGTTTTCTTACAATGTAGGTGTTTTTTGGTATATTGCTTGCATTCCTCATAATTCATGAATGACAAATTATGGAAGAATTTTGATGTTGTTGGAGTTAATTTTTACTTAGTGAATTTTTGCTCATTATGAACTTAGTATCATGTTTTTAGGGAACAAAAATTGTATGACTCCATTTTATGAGTGGAATGCACTCCTTTAGTGTAGACACCTGCTTTTGTCCCCATTCCCGAAAGGGAAAGGTTCGATAATGAAAGCATAAATCTCCACTTGACAACGCATCTCCTATAAAATAAACGAATCTCAATTCCCCTTTTCATTTCACCCGAAACCTGATATTTATAGAAAACTACTATTTATGGAAACCTGCTAAAAATAGTAACTGCCGTAAAAGGTAGCTTCTAAAAGTGGCAAGTCATAAAAGATAGAAACCTGTCAGAATTAGGTGTTGCACTCCAACATAAATCCTAAATGAGATAGAAAACTGCGAGAATCCTATTCCTAATATGATTCGGAAATAAGAGTTACGTATTAATTAAAAACCTAACGAGCCTAGAGTTCGTAACGGGCCCAGACGCATACCGTCATGAAATTGATACGCACTAAAAGACTCGATTAAGTCTCAAACGCTACGGATTTCAGGAATCCGAATCTGACTAAGAAAACAGCCCAGAACCTATTTTCAACGCCTGGCTCTAGGCCCCGAAATCTTCGGCGCCCGGGCCTGGGCGCTGAAAATACCTGGGTACGTGTTTTTTCCTAATTATTTGTGGATTAGAACTATGCAATTCTATCTTTCCACGAACTCTTCCCTATAAATACAGCCCCAAATTCGACGTGAAAAGAACACACACACACACACACACACAATTATATTATGAGTATTGACTCCAACCCTTAGCCTAAGCCTCACGCTGCGAAATCGTTCACGCGTTCTGTCGCATTCGATCCATAAATCGAACAGAACGTATCCTGTCCCATAATTGAGATTTGTTAAATAAAAAGGAGAAATAGCAAAGTCAAAGTGGTTAGTTTTCTGAGAACCGTGACGCACCTCTCAAGGGTGCGTCGTAATGTGTCCCTTCTCGATGATTTAATTGCTTTCCTCGCCCTTTTTATGAACTGTTAAACTAACTAAATATGATTGTTCTATAACGCCTAACAAATATAATATTTTTGGGAAATTGGATTATCATGCTAGGTCCCTTAATGCAATCTAAATCAGATAATCGCGATCGATCTAGTATTATATGTTGCAAATTGCTAAAATCAACTCAGATTAGTTTAATAGTCAACGCATGTCCCTTCAATTATTTATGCTTAGCTAGTAAGGATATCCTGCCTCTGGAGTTATCGACGAGCGAAGTACTCCTCTCGGTAGTTACAGTCCCCCGAACCCTCAATCTCTACCTTGCGGGTGTATGTTGAGAGATCCCCACACCAGGGATCACAAGGGAACCTACGGCCGTCGTGGTCAAACATAATTGCACTCCCTTTTTGTCACGATAACCGGGTTTTGTCAGTTTTTCTCATTGTCGTTAAAAACTGAATGGCGACTCCTATATTACTAGTCAATTGGGTGTAAACTTACAGGAAATCCAATTACACTTGATTGAATAAAAAGAATCGTCACACCCACGAGGGACGAGGTCACGCATTAGCCTTGTGCTTTTTCGACCCCCTCACAGTGGGGACTCCACTGGGGATAGTGAAGGAAATACTCGTGCTTGTAGGTAATCAAAATAGCCGAAGGGTGAAACGATCCTACCCCGCGTTTATTTCCCCATCAAGTTGGGACGACCTGAAAATCAGCATATTAATGTGAACGGGCAGAACCGCATAACGAATCTCGGCTCCCTCGGGAGTTGGGACTAAGGATACCTTTTTCCGCCAATAGGGGGTTGCATACGCCGCGCATGTTGCCCACTCGGTACTTGTGTAGGTAGTACACCTATCCCGAACCCAATCGCTCGCTCATTAGGTCCCTCTCGCCTGCATGCCCCCTTGGCTTGCACTTGCGGGTTGGCCTCTTGAGCGAAATTCGTCTGTTGAAGACACTACCTCGACCGGGGCATGTGTCGGATCTACGATAGAAACGGTACCAAGCCAGGCGCAAATAAACTACCCATAGAAGCCTATCATAAACTATGTGACATATTTAATTTTCAAATCCATGTTTGTAATGTAGTTATGTGTAGCGAAATATGTGATTGTGTGTGACAAACTATCCTAGAAAACCAACGACCTTAAGAATTGCCCAAACATTCATAGGCTAATTTGCCAACGAGTTATACCGAAACACGTGTTTCGCAAACCCGAATGGTCGCCACAAAAGTAAGCGACGCTCGGGATGGCCTGTAACGAATCCCACAAACGCTGCTACGCGTAAAGGACGTTATTAGGCAAGCACGCAAATCGAAGTCGCATAAACAAAAGACAGAAAACGAGAACCAGCCAGGGACGCATTTTCAACGCCCCTGGCTGGGCGCCAGAATTTCTCACGCCCCTCGCTGGGCGCTGAAGTTGCTGCTTGGCCTTCTGGTCAGGCACAGCAGCCTCGGTTCCCGCGCAAAAGGAAAATACGTAGCACAAAAAAAATGTTCGGAAAAAGAATTGCTACGAGGGCGTAAGAAAAGCACTCGATTTCAAAGGCGACTCGTAAAAAATTAATAACTCTTTGTGTCGTTGTTAGGCCTCCTACGACGATAATGCTCGGAACCAAAATCGAACATGCTAATAACTATGAATGTCACACGGGCAAGTGTTTCGAAAATCCAAAGAATGACCAAAATAAAAAAAAACCAAAAAGTGTACCAACAAAAGAAAGAGTGAAAAACCAATTTAGAGAGTCGAAGTCTAGATCAAGTAATGCTTGAAACTTTGGGAACCTAAACTTTAGCTTATCTTATGCCTAGGACTGGTCCTGCCACTTGGTGCTGATCAGGGAATCAACGGTTAGTGCGTCTCGAAGATACATCGCCAACATCAGGTTTAGTGACTCCAAGCTCCGTCCGTCATCCCTCATTTCAAGGATCTCCGCTTCCCCAACCTCGGTTCGCACCCTCAAACATGTCCATCGAAGATTTGCAAGAGCAGATGGCTCAAATGACCCGACTCATGGGCCAACTGAAAATGGAAAATGAAGCTTTAGCGGCTGCGCAAGCCAAAAATGACCTCGATAACGAGAAGAGGATTGAAAAAATGGTCCTACAGCAAACCATGGGGAGCAAATACTTCTCCCTCGATCCTGAACCTTTTCCTGGCAAACTACCAGAAAAGTTCAGTTCATCTGACTTACCAAAGTTCAAGGCCACGGACAACCCCCGTGATCATCTACTGAGCTTTGTGAATGCCATGAACTTGAAAGGCGTGGACAAATCCATGTATTTACCTGTCTTTCCTTTGTCCTTGGAACCCGTGCCGCTCAAATGGTGCTATCACCAGGACCCTAAGCTCTTTCCTACTTGGGAAGACTTTGTCAATGTCTTCATCAAGCAATACTCGTCGAACATGGATTTCCAAGTCACCATGCGCGAGCTGGAAGTTCTCTTCCAAAAGAAAAATGAGGGTTTCACGACCTACTTTGCTAGATGGAGGGACCAGGCGGCCCAGCTAATCAATAGGCCTCCCGAAACAGAATTGGTCCAAAAATTCATTGACAACCTGGACCCGGCTTACATGCAACACCTTAGGTACCTGGGACTTGACACTTTCAAAAGAGTTTATGATGTGGGAATAAAAATCGAGGACGACCTCGCCAAAACCATACAAAGAAAACCCACATATAAGAACAACACCTATAACCGGGGTAACACACCCTAAGCCCAAGAAGTCCATGCTGTAGAAAAGACTCCCGCCCGAAGAAGCCCTGGAAGATGGGTCCGAGACCGAAAGTTTGCCCCACTCGGGTCGACTTTGGTACAAGCCTTTGAAAGACTAACCAATCAAGGAAAGTTGAGACCTATAGGCCCCACCCGTGACCCTCCTGTCAAAAGCAAATATTGGGTCGAAGGTACTTACTGCAAATTCCATCAAGGAAATGGGCATCACACTGAAAACTGCTGGAATCTAAATCATACAATCCAGGACATGATAAAGGATGAAGTGATACCTCTCCCTAACGTTGGCAAACCCAACAACAACAAGAGCCCACTCGGCTCTTGTCACATCTCTCTCGACCAACCAGAGAATTTCGACCCCACGGTGTATATTACACCTCAAGGTGCACCACTTGCTGTGGTCCCTATGGATCGAATCGAGAGAGAAGTGTGCGGTGTGTGGAATGATGATGCTGAAGATATTTACCTATCTCAAGTGTCGGGCCAGGACCTCTTCACTGAAACTTGGCCCGGGTATGCTCTCATTGACACCACCCCTCAGGAGCCCGAGGTCGACAACCTCACCCGATCCGGGAGAATATACCAACCGGATATTCACCCGCCTCCCATGGACGACATCCCGGTTAGGCAAACTCCTGAGAATGGACGGCACGCCACCGTCGCAGAAGTCATTGAAAATCCTCTCCTGAAACAACTAAAAAGAACCAAGGCCGAGATTACCATCTGGGATCTCATGTGTACTTCAAAAGAACATCGCGAAAAGCTTATTCGCTCACTCGATCTCATCTCAGTACCTACAGATATCACACCTGACTCATTGGTTAGCCATGTCACGAGAGATGCCGGAGAAAAGGCCATAGTTTTCACTGATAAAGACTTACCCAAAGAGGGGGGTACTCACAATAAAGCCCTTTACCTAGTGGTTGGATGCAAAGGACAAAACATCCCCCTAGCGCTCGTAGATAATGGTTCGGCAGTTAATGTCTGCCCATTGCAAACCGCCCATTGCTTGGGGCTAGGAAACGATGACTTCCAAACCTCCACGCAAGGGGTACGAGCTTATGATAACTCCCGAAGGTCTATATTGGGAAAAATCAACCTTACCATACAAACCGGGCATGTGGCACGCACCACGGAGTTTCAAATAATCGACATCAAGCCCACTTTCAACCTCCTCTTGGGGCGACCTTGGCTCCATGACTTAGGAGGTGTGGCTTCTACCTTTCACCAAATGGTTAAACTTAACCATAACGGGGTAATACTAGAAATCCGCGCCCCTCCTCTCGGCGTCAGTTGTACTATGGTTGGAACAGCCGAAACTGCAGACGACCTTTATGGGTTTCAAATGGAAGAAGCAATCCAGTTCATCGAAGATTATGATCCAGCATTCCTAGACCCGCATGCATCCCGAGTCATCCCTAGAATGCTGTTAGCTCAAGGTTATTTCCCAGGAACCCCATTGGGCATAAGGAAGAAGGAATACACATTCCATCCTTTTCCCAACAAATCTACTCCCTTTGGCTTAGGCTATGAACCAACGGAGGAAGATATTGTTGACCGCCTGTCTAGGCTACGCCTTAAAAAGGCCAAACAAACCACCCTCCTTCCCCCGTATCAAAGGACCCTTAACGGGATGTTCGTTCGGGAAGGAGAAGAACACCCATGCTGTGATTTCCCTGAACCCTTCGTTCAGGATGGCTTGCTAAAACCCGGATTTGAAATTTTCCATGACTGCCACTCCTTGGATGAGGCACCCCACCTCACCAAGACTAAAACAGCTGAAATATTGGACAACCAGGCTCTATGGACATTGTCTAACGAATCGAGGCCAATGGAGAACGAGACTGTGATGACTACCCTAGCTTTACAAGATGAAGGTTTCGATCCAACCCGGTTAATCTCTCCTGCATCAACACTAGAAGAGGTCGAGAATGGATGGGTGAAGACATATCAGTGGGTCAATGCAAAAGGAATGGAATTCAAGATGAGTACCGGTGAAGGACCGAAGTTTTATGAGACTAAACCCCAGGCTTGAGCCATATAGAGCACCATTAGTAAAAAAGCGCCTAGTAGTTCTTTAGATTGATAGAAAAAATAATAGAGACTTTAGATGGTCCTAAGGCCCCTTAGAATATGGGTCAGTTTTATTTCAGTGTGTTTTCCTTACTTTCCGAATCAATAAAGGCGTAATATTTCTCCTAAAATTTTCTCTAACACTAAATAAACACCAAATGTACTTGCAAAATACAAAAATAAAGAGGCGGCCCACTCTAGGCCTAATAAACAAGGCCCACTCGATCTTGAATCGTGACATCGAAATTCATCAAACCCCAAAAGAACCACATTATCATATTGCCACAACATGAGGGTCTAACCCATGCAACCCAAAGATATCAAAAGGAAGTCAAAATTCAAACAATACAAATGTTGCTCAAAAAAAACTCACAAAAATAAACGCCGCCCCCGGCATCAACACGCACCTCAGCCCACTCAAAAGCCTACACAAAGATCTTCATAACTTCCGCACCCTAACTCCATTTTCAAAACTGTTTCGAAACACGAATAGAAAAAATTAATCCGGACAAAAATGCATTTCACGCTAACAGTAAAAAAAGCCTCCAAAATAGCCTCAAAATTGACTTTAAATACGAGCAAAATATCAAGGCACAAAAAAAGAAATAAATGCAAGAACATGTGAAGCAAAGCGTCAAAAATTGACCGCCCAAGTCATTTTCAGCGCCCAGGGCTAGGCGCCGAAATTTCTGACGCCCCAGCCTGGGCGTTGAAACTCTCTGCCTAACAAAAATTTTCTTTTCAGAAAGTGCTCGTCATTTTACCCGCACACAACGGAAAAATAACGAACACTTGGGGGGTACATTACGTATCCAAGTATCCAAATAGGTTTACCAAGAATATAGCTATACAAATTAGTCGAATTCTACGCGACCTATGGCAAAAAAAAAGGCAGACGAAAATAATGATAATACTTCACTCATTTGACCGGTTAAGTAATATGCTACCACCGCAGGGCATATCTATTAAAATATGGCATCCTAGAAATTATTCTAAAGCTAGAACTACGCGCGACCTGATTCTGACAAGATACCTAGGCAATCCTTACCAAGGATTCGGTCCAATAAAAAAATACAAATATTCTTTGTGCAAAAAGTGTTAGACATATAAAATACATAAAAAAAGAGGAGAAACAAAAATAAATGAAAATGAAAAATAAAAACACGCCTTTATTGAGAAATAATAAGAAGGAAAACAAAGTGCTAGGAATAAAAACAAACACAACTGAAATAAATAGAGGGCACCTACACCCTAGCAAGAACTACACTACTCTAGTTCTTCCGGATCATCAAATAAGGTCTTGTAGAGGGAAATGTTCGCAGGATCCACCCCCACAGTCTTATGCGCTGCCCCAATATCAATCTCCATAAGAACCGGCTCCTGGACACTAACTTCCAAAGATGCCAAGGCTTCAGGAACATTCTCAACTATAGCCCGCTCAGCCTCAAGGGCACAGACAATGGTGGGAGAGGATTATTATCATCAACTAGACTAGGCACTGTTTCTACAGGCGGCTGAGCCTTCCTAACCCATACATTGTTCCGGCGACGATCTCCGCGAGAGCTTGCATTTCTTTTAACAACAGCAGGCCCCTTCATGTTAGGCATCTTTTTAGGCCTGAAACTGGAACGGGGAGGAACTTCCTTTCGCTTTCGATCAGGACGAGCTTTCACAATCTTAATACTATAGGTACGAGGTCTGGCAGAATCAGGACCCTCATACTTAACACGAATACGAGGTATCAAAAGCTCAGCCGGCTCCCCATTTCGAGCCTCGGTCCTCACATCTTTATCATCGGAGCTCATCCACAACTTGTAGTTTTCAGAAAGACCCACAAAGCCATTTGTAGCTACGACCCAACGCGGGAGACCATCATAATACTTAGCCCACGCTAGGACCCGTGTTTGTGAAAAGGCCGCTACCTTAGGTGGTACCGTATCAGAAAAGGGGATAGTCTGCCTTAAACCATATTGACGCATGACTCGGTAAGGGAAAATATAAATGGGACGAGATAGCCCCAACAAAGAAACATAAACCGATACATCAAAACCCCATGTCATAGTAGTCAAACCCCACCATGGTACCACCCACTTAATAGAACAAATGCCATAAGTAAAAAAGGAGGTCCATTCGGCCTCGTCCTGGCCTTGGTGCAAGTATTTTTCGGTTACCCAAGGCTATAGGACGATAATGTTTAGGATCGGCAGGAGCTTCCAAAAGTCTAAGCCGTTTCGCAAGCCAAATCTGCGAAAACAGGTACAATCGAATAAAAAGAATGAAAAAAAAACGGTCCCTGGGGCGTAGTTTCAACGCCCAGGACCAGGCGCCGAAAACTCCAGCGCCCAGCCCTGGGCGCTGAAACTCAGCCCCAGGCAAAAAATATATGCAAAAGTGGCGTATGCGTGCGCAAAGGAGAAAATTGATTACCTGCAGTAATAGGGGACTTCCCTTAAAATGTTCAGATTTGGCATCCTTCTTCAGCTCATCCGCACTCAGCAAAGTCTCGGCAACAACCAACGGCATGATAGAATAGCAACTTTCCATCTGGCTAATCAAGGGGATCAACCTTATGTCACCGAACTCTCCATTGTTATTCGATAGCAAATAGTTATTCAACAAGCAAAATACAAGGGCTCGAATATTCAATTTCTGTTCGGTCATATTCTTACTAGGCCTAAAGTGATGTTTTACAAGTTTTGCCAAGTTAACCTTATCATCTACAACAATTTCAGCAAACATGTTATCATCTAGTCCTAGGAAAGCCCTTATGGTTGTTTTACCCTCTTCAATAGTGCCAGGGGTAACAGGAGTAACATTAGTAGGATAACCAAGGATTGCAGCAAATTCATCGGGCAAAGGACATATTTCGTTGCCCCGAAAGGCAAAAACATGATGATCAGAGTCCCAAAAGCTTAGGGCAGCATGCAGAAAGTTATAATCAATATTAATTTGTTGTAAGCCTAAAAGTGCCTCTAAGTGGTATTCTTTTAACAAAACCTTTTCTGTGGGAGTAAGGGCCCGTAGCCAACGCCTAACAGTCCGTTGGAGTGAGAAAGTAGGGATCGACATGGCAAAAGCAATGAGTAATTAAAAACACAGCAAAAAGAGAGAAAGAATTTGAGAGTGGTGGAAAATAGGGACGTATCTAGCCCCTATATATAGTTGGACGCACCCAGTGACATCCTGATCCCATTCGGAAACATGTTAGGAAATCCGAAAGTCAAATATCACCAGGAAAAGACTTTCAGCGCCCACGGCTGGGCGCCGAAATGTTTAACGCCTGGCCTTGGGCGCTGAAAATGCAGCCCAAGGCCTAGATTTCACAAAACACGGAACAGGAAAGGACTTAAGACCGTGTTGCTAAACACGAGGCCCTATTGCAAGTAGGATTAAGCCCAAAGCACCTTTAGCTCCCAAATAAGCAAAAAAAGAATAAACATTAAAAAAAAAAACTTGGTCGAAACTTAGATTCGTCTCAGAAAATACTTATGTACCCTTTTCAAAAAAAAAACACAAGTTAAATATCATGGTCATTCTTCGAAACACCAAAAATGTGTATCGTTAAGTCGTTGGTTTTCCAAATAAAAAATGTTTGTCTGTCAAAGGATTAATCCGGACCAAGCTAAAACCGGATGTCGCCTGAAAACTAAAGTCGCACTCCACGGCTTCGCTAAAGTAGCACACTACTATAAAAGGTCGCTCGCACATACGAGCATGACCCCAAACATGATTACAAGATGCGAAAAACGACCGACGAGCCCCAGTGCTTGGGGGCTCGCGAAAAAATAGACTCCAACAAGGAGCGCACGATCAAAATCACATTCCCGGACTGCGCCATACACCATATCATGTTTGGATATCTCAAAAAAGAAAAAGAACAACAACAGGTTCGACCTCATCGAAAGGTCGTCATTGACACTTGTGCACGGTCCTCTGATCGAAGACCAAGTCGAGCCGTAAAGACTAGCTCAAAATCACGAAAGCAGACGGTCGCAAGACAAAGGTCCGTCTGAACACGTTGTCAACCCACGTTCGGGTTACAACTAAATTCGAGCATCCCTCGAAAGAATTCGCTCTTGCAAGAATGAATAAAAAGAAATTCTCAAAGAACTCACAAAAAACCAAAGAAATAGGAACTTGCCCATCTTCAGTTGGCAAGACCACGGCACGCGAATCCCAAATCAAAAAGACGAATTCAGGTTCGCTCACCTCCAGCGAGCGGAGCGTCCACCCTTAGCGGACAGGGTTCGCCCACCTTTAGCGGGCGGGGTCTGCGTCACTAGCCGCGCAGGTCCTCAGTTTTCGAAAAATAAAGTCTTCAAATTTAAAATAGGCTCGCCATCTTCAGCCGGTGGGGTCTACGTCACAAACCACGTAGGTCCTTATTTTCAAAAACACAAAACAAATTTCTAAATAGATTCGTCCACTTCTATTGGACGGGGTGTCCACCCTTAGCGGACAGGTTCGCCATCTTTAGCCGGCGGGGTCTACGTCACAAACCGCGTAGGTCCTTATTTTCAAATTTCAAAAACAGATTCGTCCACTTCTATCGGACGGGGTGTCCACCCTTAGTGGACAGGCTCGCCATCTTTAGCCGACGGGGTCTGCGTCACTAACCGCGCAGGTCCTTAGTCGCTGCAACGATAAATTTTTCTGGTTTTCCCTTTTCCAAAAATTAAAAGGATTGGTTTTCCGTTTTCTCCAAAAAAGAACGATGTGCTGGATTTTCCATCGTTTTACGTCCCATAAAAACAAGGGGGTTTTCTCGTTTAGCTAGCCCTGAAAATGAGAATCTTTAAAAACCTTTTTACCTCGTGGTTGGGCTTGGCCAAGCCCAATTACACTTTATAGCTTTGATTTCGGAAACATTTGTAGCTACTCCCAATGACAAAGTGAGGGAGTTTCTACGCACCTTTAGATCCTTCCAATGACAAAGTGAGGAAGTTTCTATACTATCAGTTGACAAATCCCAATGACACGTGAGGGATATGTCGACACTTCAAGTGATGACCCTTAAGTCAAATGTTATCACTCGGGGGCTCGTGAGACCCTCGCAAAACAGGTCACCTACACCATGGCTTGTGTGACGCACTCCGTCTAATACTTTGACCATCGTCTTACTCCAAGACTCAGTCAAAGTGGGGGCTAACTGTAGACACCTACTTTTGTCCCCATTCCCGAAAGGGAAAGGTTCGATGATGAAAGCATAAATCTCCACTTGACAACGAATCTCCTATAAAATAAACGAATCTCAATTCCCCTTTTTATTTCACCCGAAACTTGATATTTATAGAAAACTGCTATTTATGGAAACCTGCTAAAAATAGTAACTGCCGTAAAAGGTAGCTTCTAAAAGTGGCAAGTCATAAAAGATAGAAACCTGTCAGAATTAGGTGTTGTACTCCAACATAAATCCTAAATGAGATAGAAAACTGCGAGAATCCTATTCCTAATATGATTCGGAAATAAGAGTTACGTATTAATTAAAAACCTAACGAGCCTAGAGTTCGTAACCTGCCCAGACGCATTCCGTCATGAAATTGATACGCACTAAAAGACTCGATTAAGTCTCAAACGCTACGGATTTCAGGAATCCGAATCTGACTAAGAAAACAGCCCAGACCCTATTTTCAATGCCTGGCTCTGGGCACCGAAATCTTCGGCGCCCAGGCCTGGCCGCTGAAAATACCTGGGTACGTGTTTTTTCCTAATTCTTTGTGGATTAGAACTCTGCAATTCTATCTTTCCACGAACTCTTCCCTATAAATCCAGCCCCAAATTCGACGTGAAAAGAACACACACACACACACACACACACACACACAATTATATTCTGAGTATTGACTCCAACCCTTAGCCTAAGCCTCACGCTGCGAAATTGTTCACGCGTTCTTCGCAATCGATCCCTAAATCGAACAGAACGTATCCTGTCCCATAATTGAGATTCGTTAAATAAAAAGGAGAAATAGCAAAGTCAAAGTGGTTAGTTTTCTGAGAACCGTGACGCACCTCTCAAGGGTGCGTCGTAATGTGTCCCTTCTCGATGATTTAATTGCTTTCCTCGCCCTTTTTATGAACTGTTAAACTAACTAAATCTGATTGTTCTATCACGCCTAACAAATATAATATTTTTGGGAAATTGGATTATCATGCTAGGTCCCTTAATGCAATCTAAATCAGATAATCGCGATCGATCTAGTATTATATGTTGCATATTGCTAAAATCAACTCAGATTAGTTTAATAGTCAACGCATGTCCCTTCAATTATTTATGCTGAGCTAGTAAGGATATCCTGCCTCTGGAGTTATCGACGAGCGAAGTACTCCTCTCGGTAGTTACAGTCCCCCGAACCCTCAATCTCTACCTTGCGGGTGTATGTTGAGAGATCCCCACACCAGGGATCACAAGGGAACCTACGGCCGTCGTGGTCAAACATAATTGCACTCCCTTTATGTCACGATAATCGGGTTTTGTCAGTTTTTCTCATTGTCGTTAAAAACTGAATGGCGACTCCTATATTACTAGTCAATTGGGTGTAAACTCACAGGAAATCCAATTACACTTGATTGAATAAAAAGAATCGTCACACCCACGAGGGACGAGGTCACGCATTAGCCTTGTGCTTTTTTGACCCCCTCACATTTAGTGATTGGTGTGAGTGCCAGTTTTGTTAAAGGTATAATGCCTTATTGTATTATTGATCAGCATGCCTGACGAGTCGTCACCTCCTTCTGGTGGCCACGAGGAGCGTGGCATGACGCGTCAGTCTGCTGGCGCGGGTCCCCTATGGGTGGGTCCTGAGCTCTACGACGGTCGGGACCTGCACTACGACCTAGAGCACCACGTGACTTCCCGCCTTCATGCGAGGAGGGAGACTACGGTTCGCGGCTACGGTGCAGCGACGAGTGAGACTGTTTTTGGTTTCCTGAGCTCGGACGCCCAGGCTTTGGTGAGGGCGAGCTCACTGTTTTCGGTGGTCGAGACCTTCTGGGAGATACTGCGGCTTAACATCTCCCTGTCCTTTCTGCGGTCGTTCATGAGGTGGTGGTGGGATACCACCAACACTTTCCATTTTCCTTGGGGGGAGATGACGATTACTCCCGAGGACTACACGGCTTTGACGGGCTTGACCTTTACTGGGAACCCCGTTCGTCTGAGGTCGGATGGCCCACCGCCGACTGTTGCTGAGGGTACCAGGCTCCTGGGCTCGTGGATGGGCATGAGATTGCCTTCGTACCAGCCCCGTGGGATACCTTTCGCTGACCTGATGTGGGCCTTGGAGCATGGGGTAGAGGAGTCGTCTTCGAGACATGCTCGGCTGTTCTACCTCCATTTCATTACTTCCACTTTTCTATCGGGTCTGACTGACACCTTTGACCCGAGGTGGATAGGCATGGTGGAGGACGTGTCTACACTGGGTGACTATTGCTGGGGCGATTTGGGCTATGCGACGCTCGTCGGCCAGATGAGCTTGGCGGTGCGCGACTCGGACCCGAGTAGACGTCACTTTGTCATTACATTGGCGGGAGTGCCGCGTTTGATTGAGGTATGTGCCTTGACTTTCTTTTATTTTCTCGCTTTTACCGGGCCTCTTTTTTTTTGACGTTTTTTTGTCTTTTCCTTTTGCAGCTGTGGGCCTTTGAGCACTTACCTTGGCTGGCTCCCCGAAAGGGGCAGAGGCCTTTGGAGTACCCTGCCGGTCGTCGTTGGGGTTGGAAGAAGAAGCTGACTGCACGTCCACCGCCCGATACCGTGTGGGATCTCATTCGGGACGGGAACCCTGAGCATGTGCAGAATCTTATCCTCTATCTCATATTTCGCCATTTTTTTTTAATTTTCTATGTGCGAGATCTGACCGTGTTTGTACAAAACAGGTGGTTTGGACCCCATGGCTCTCCTTCAGGGGTACTTATGCTTCGGTCAGGGATAGTTATGCCCTGAGCCAGACGCGGGTCTTATTCGTTGGCCGCCGCGACGCTGTCTGGTACCTGGGAGAGCGGGTACGTATGCAGATGGTCGGGTTTTTTCGGTGCCTAAGCCTCCGCCTGCGACCATGCTGTCCACTCGTTCGATAGGCGAGTCGTGGAGGGTCCACTCGAGAACTGACGTGCCGGCGACGGAGTTGGTGATAGCGGGAGCTAGCTATTACCAGTTTATCCAGGATTCTCTTCGTCTCCCGGAGCCTGGCGCTGTGAGTTGCTCTCTCTTCTTGTATTGATTTTAATGTTTTCATGCCCGTGCCCATGTGTTTATGTTTACTGTGTTTTGTGCAGGAGTATCCTGACCCTTCTTTAGGGGATTGGTGTTTCCCGATGCTCGGGTCTCGTATACCGGAGAGAGTGGATCCGAGATTGTGGAGACTTTTCCGGAAGACCGGGTTTTCCATGCTCCGCTCCCTGAGGGAGTACAGGCGGTATGCACCATTTATTTGTGCACTCTTTTTGCATCTTTTTATTTTTCTTTTTTTACTAAAATTCCTGTTTCAGGTTCCGGCCCGTACGGCCAACGCGATGGTGGGGGTGATCAACCGGTTGAAGTCCGCGTTGGTTCGGGCCCGATCTGCACTTTCTTGCAGGAGCCCCCACTCTACTCGGGTAATGTGCCCTCTTTTTTTCTTTTGATCTGTACCTTTTGTTTGGCTTTCTGTTACTCACCCTCTTTTTGTCTTTTCTTGTAGACGGGTGCTGGACGAGCCGAGGCCGACGACGCGGGTCCCTCGGGCGTCCCTCGGGCGGGGGACACGGCCGTGAGGAGAGAGAGAGGGCACGGCACTCGCCCCTACGGCATCGCCGTTCCGATGCGGGGGTGAGTTCTTCCGGGGAGAGGTCCGAGCCGGAGCGTAGGCGACGTTCCGTGTCGGTGGCCCGAGAGCCTAGCCCCGAGTTGCAGTCACAGCCTCATTTTTGGGGTGATTCTGGCTGGGGGTCCTCATACCACGGGGAGTGGAGTGGATGGACCGGCGAGGCTTGGAGACATGAAGCCGATGACGAGTCTTAGGCTTACCTCCTGTTTTGTATATATTCATTCTTGTATTCCGCATGTATATATATTTTTTTGCGATTTTTTTGGTGCAAGAATGTTTTGAGCCTTCCGTGGGCTTTGCCTTAACATATTATAGTAATATTAGCTTTCTAAACCAACGACGAATTTTGAAAAGAGAAAGAATTCCGTAAAAATAATGAGTTCATACAAGAGTGCACACATATTTTTAGACTAGCCGACTACTTGGGGTATTACATATGCATGTTCACTATTTTTCGTTTTTTGCCGACTCGTGCCATACTCCTTTGTTGGGCTTGTTCCTGAAAATTCTTGTGGCTTTGTTTTTCATTCTATTTGGTCTTGCCCGTGCATGGGTTAGGGTATAGTGCCCTTTGCAATATCCTTTCTTCTTGATGCGTTGCATGACCTTATTATTTTTTTAATTTTTATTGGACCGAATCCTTGATAAGGATTGCCTACGTATCTTGTCAGAATCAGGTCGCGCGTAGTTCTAGCTTGTTGAAATTTTTTGAAAGGGTGTTCATTACACGTCTGCTTCCCCCCCAAGTGTTTGTGGTTCTTTTGATGGTTCGAAAAAGGAGTACGAACACTTGCAGAAGCGGGAGGATAGGTGGCAAGAGAGAATGACGCCCATACACGGGCGTAGGAAATATCGGCGCCCAGGCCTGGGCGTGAAAAATAACAGCGCCCAGTCCTGGGCGTTAAAACATTGTCCTTCGCCTTTTTCTACTTTATCGAGTTTTATGCCGTTTGCTTAGAGTAATGTGCAGAATGCTTGCTTATGAGTCTTAACGTGTTTTATTAGATGCCTTAACTCCGGACTGAATTTTATTAAATATAGTACTTTTTCAATTGGTCTAAATTCGTGAGGTTAGCGAATTCCGCTTCATCTATGTCGGCTAGTTGGACTGCTCCGCCAGGTAGGATGGTCTTTACAAAATATGGCCCTGTCCAGTTAGGCCGGAATTTTCCTCGAGGGTCCGTAGTAGGCGCACGGACTTCTTTTAACACAAAATCGCCTTCTTTGATATTTCGAGGTTTGACTCTTTTGTTGAATTGCCTTGCGATGCGCTTTTGATACACTTGCACGTGATGTAAAGCTCTCAACCTCCGTTCGTCTAAAAGGACGAGCTCGTCGTACCTAGCTTGAACCCAATCGGCCTCGGGCAGCTTGCTTTCTAGGACGATCCGGAGGGAGGGAATTTCCAACTCGATCGGTTGAACTGCTTCCATTCCATATACCAAGGAGTAGGGTGTTACTCCAATGGAGGTGCGGATTGAGGTTCGATAGCCCCATAATGCGAAGTGTAATTTGTTAGGCCAATCCTTATAATTTTCGGCCATTTTTTCGATTATGACTTAATATTTTTGTTGGCCGCCTCTACCACGCCGTTCATTTGCGGCCTGTAGGGAGAGGATTTATGATGTTTGACATGATATTTTTCGAGTAGGTCTTGGACTTCGGCCCTAAAGTGGGAACCTTGGTCACTTATGATTTCATGTGGAACCCCGTATCGACAAAATATGTTCTTTTCTAGGAATCGAGCGACATGTTTGGCCGTTAATTTTGCATAGGAGACTGCCTCTACCCATTTAGTGAAGTAATCAATTGCGACTAAAACGTACTCGTGTCCCCCTACGCCTGTTGGTGTTACCTTGCCGATTATATCTATACTCCAGGTGGAAAAGGGCCATGGAGAAGTGAAGGTGTATAGTTCTGAGGGAGGCAAGTGGTTAAGGTTACTGAAGATTTGGCATTTTGGGAAAGTTTTTACAAAGTGATGGCAATCGGTTTCCATAGTGGTCCAATAGTACCCTGAGCGGGATATTTTTCGGGATAGCATTTTTCCATTCATATGGGGTCCGCGCACGCCGTTATGGTATTCTTCCATTAGTCTTTGGGCTTGGTTTTGGTGGACACAAAGTAACTTGATTTTATTCGGCGTGTACTTGTACAGTTCTCCCAGAATTATGCTATATTGTGAAGCGAGGAGGCGCAGGGCCTTTTGTGCTCGCGGGGAGGTGTTTGGGGGGAATTCCCCACTTGTTTTGTAACGAAGGATGTCCGTATACCATGGTTCTTCTTCGGTGTTTTCAGGTTCGGAGTCTATGGCACAGCAATAAGCCGGCTCTTTCCTTCGCTCGACCCGAAGGGTCATCCCGTCCCATTCATTCGGGATGTTGAGCATTGAAGCTAGCTTCGCTAGTGCATCCGCGAATTGGTTGTCGTCTCTTGGTAAGTACGTATACTCGATTTTTTCAAATTGCTCGACTATTTGGTCTAAGTGAGCTTGATATTTTGAGAGACTAGTGCTTCGGACCTTCCATCTTTTGGATATATGGTTGATTATTAGGGAAGAATCCCCGAAGACTTGTAGATGTTTGACTCCGAGGCTAACTGCGGCCTCTAGCCCAACTATGCAGGCTTCGTATTCGGCAGCGTTGTTTGTGGCCTCGAAGTCAAGTTTGACGGAAATTGGTATATGGGCCCCTTCGGGACTGACTAGGAGAACTCCGACGCCGCATCCTTTCTGGTTGGACGCGCCATCGAAGTATAGTGTCCAATAGTCGTCTCGTATCATCAGAAGTTCCTCGTCAGGGAGGAGGTAAGCTTCCGTGGTTTCCTCATTCGTGGCATGCTCGGGCAGGAATTCGGCTACCGCTCTTCCTTTGATTGTTTTTTCTGGCATGAATTTTAGGTCGAATTCTGAGAGCATGACTAGCCACCTGGATAGGCGACCATTTAGGGCGGGATTTTCGAACATGTATTTTAAGGGGTCTAGTTGTGACACTATATGAACAGTGTGGGCCAATAGGTAATGTCTGAGTTTTTTGGATGCCCAGACGAGGGCGAGGCAGGTTTTCTAAAGTTCTGTGTATCTCGTCTCGTACTGTATGAACTTCTTTCTCAAGTAGTAAATGGCTCGCTCGGATCCATGTACACACTGTGAGAGCATAGCTCCCGCTGCAGTATCCGTGACGGTTAGGTATACGCGTAAAGGGATTCCAGGCAAAGGCGGGGAGAGGACGGGTGGTTTGCTTAGATATTCTTTGATTTTATCGAAGGCAGTTTGGCATTGTTCATCCCATTCGACTTTTTCTTCTTTTCTTAATTTTTTGAATATTGGCTCACAAGTCATAGTAAGCTTGGAAATGAACCTACTAATGTATTGCAGCTTTCCTAGGAAGCCCCTTATCTGTTTTTCAGTTTTTGGTGGGGGCATTTCGGTAATGGCTTTGATCTTGGATGGGTCAATCTCGATTCCTCGCGTACTAACAACATATCCTAGCAATTTTCCAGAGGTTACCCCGAACACACATTTTTGTGGATTTAGTCTCATGTTATATTTCAAGATTCGGGTGAAGAACTTTTTAAGTGTCGGGAGGTGACCGTGCCGGTCTTTAGATTTGACGATCATGTCGTCCACATAGACCTCAATTTCTTTGTGTATCATGTCATGGAGTAACGTGGTGGCTGTTCTTTGATAGGTGGCCCCCGCGTTTTTCAAACCAAAAGGCATTACAGTGTAACAATATGTACCCCAAGGGGTAATGAAAGTTGTTTTTTCCATGTCTTCTTCTGCCATGAGTATTTGGTTATATCCGGCGTACCCATCCATAAAGGAGAGGAGCGCGTGCTCTGCAGTGTTGTCTACTAGTATGTCAATGTGAGGTAGAGGGAAGTCATCTTTGGGACTGGCTTTGTTGAGGTCTCGAAAGTCTACGCATATTCGCACTCGTCCATCTTTTTTAGCTACGGGGAAAATATTGGCCACCCATTCTGGGTAGTTGGAGACTTTTATAAAGCCGGCGTCTAATTGTTTAGTGACTTCTTCTTTTATTTTCAAGGCTATCTCTGGTTTGAGCCGCCGTAGCTTTTGTTTTACTGGCGTCATTTTGGGATCTAGCGGAATTTTATGCTCAGCGATTTCTCGATCTATTCCTGGCATGTCTTTGTAGGACCAAGCAAAGACACCCTCGAATTCCCGCAAAGTGGAGATTAGATCGGCCTTTTCAGTGGGAGTTAAGGTGAGGCCAATTTTAATGATTTTAGGATTTTCTTCTGTTCCAATATTTACCGATTCTGTGTCCTCAATTATAGGAGTTTTGAGTTCTTGCTCATTTACAGCTTTTATCAATTCGGTATATTCCTCTTCTGGCTCTTTTTCGTGCTCATTAGTGACGAGACATTCTGCATTATTACTCTTTTTTTAAGCGGCATATACTCAAAAGTTTTGTTTATCTTATTAAAGTCATGAAGCATTACATCAAAAAGATCTCCCGGAGTAGATATTTCTGGGTCTGAACTATTTTTGGGAAGGGTTACCATTTTGCTAGGTTCGGACTCGGAGTCAGACTCAGATTCAGACTCTAATTCTTCGTACATCGGACCCTCTCCCGCAGATATCTTGAACTTCATCCCACGAGCATTAGTCCATTTGAAAGTCTTGCGCCACCCTCGTTGGATTTGGTCATCTTTTGAGGGTGATGGAGCGATCAATTTAGTAGGATTGAACAATTCATCTTGAAGAGCTAATGCCATAATTTCTGTTTCATTCTTCGCTCTTTTCTTTTCTAACCTAAACAATAGCCCGAAAGCATGTGAGTTGGGGAGCGTTTTTGGCATAGCACGATTCTTTGAGGCGAGTGGCCTTTGAGAACGTAAAGGGTCGTGTTCCAGAGCATGCATCTCTTGGGTTTGTGCGACCTCTAGGTATAGATGTTCGGGATATGCTTCTTCCATCGCGTTCCTTGATGGCTTATCACGGGTAGGTATTCAGGGGCCCTGCATTATTGTTGGGGAGTAGGAGACACATTAGCTTGTTTCGTGAGTCGGTTTTTAGACATTTTATGACTACCCTTAAGTCGGACTAGTATATTTGGACTACTATGTGTGCACTTTGAATTCTTTATATTTTCGAAAATCTTTGCCCGCGTGACATTCATAATTATTGGCATGTTCGGTTTTGGTGCCGAACTTTGTCGTCGTAGGAGGCCTATCAACGACACAAAGAGTTATTTATTATTTGTTTTTTTTTGAGTCGCCTCTAGAATCGAGTGCTTTTTCTTACGCCTTCGTAGCAATTCTTTTTTTACGAACGTTTTTTGGTGGTACGTGTTTTTTTCTTTTGCGCGGGCACCGAGGATGCTGCGCCTGACCAGAAGGCCAAGCAGCAACTTCAGCGCCCAGCGCCGGGCGTGAGAAATTCTAGCGCCCAGCCAGGGGCGTTGAAAATGCATCCCTGGCTGATTCTCGTTTTCTGTTTGCGTCTACTTTTGTTTATGCGACTTCGATTTGCGTGCTTGCCTAATAACGTCCTTTACGCGTTGTGCAGCGTTTGTGGGATTCGTTACAGGCCATTCCGAGCGTCGCTTATTTTTGTGGCGACCATTCGGGTTTGCGGAACACGTATTTCGGTATAACTCTTTGGCAAATTAGTCTATGAATGTTTGGGCAATTTTTAAGGTCGTTGGTTTTCTAGGATAGTTTGTTACACACAATCACATATTTCGCTACACATAACTAACATTCATCATGAGGCGATAATAACATGTCATGTAGTTTATGATAGGCTTCTATGGGTAGTTATTTGAGCCTGGTTTGGTACCGCTTCTATCTTAGATCCAACACATGCCCCGGTTGAGGTAGTGTCTTCAACAGACGAATTTCGCCCAAGAGGCCAACCCGCAAGTGCAAGCCAAGGGGGCATGCAGACGAGAGGGACCTAGTGGGCGAGAGATTGGGTTTGGGACGGGTGTACTACTAGCGAAAGTGCCGAGTGGACAACATTCGAAGCGTATGCACCCCCCGATTGGCGATGGGTATCCTTAGTCCAAACTCCCTGAGGGAGCCAAGATTCATTATGCGGTTCTGCCCGTTCACATTAATATGCTGATTTTCAGATCGTCCCAACTTGATGGGGAAATTAACGCGGGGTAGGATCGTTTCACCCTTCGGCTATTTTGATTACCTACAAGCACGAGTATTTCCTTCACTATCCCCAGTGGAGTCGCCACTGTGAGGGGGTCGAAAAAGCACGAGGCTAATGCGTGACCTCGTCCCTCGTGGGTGTGACGATTCTTTTTATTCAATCAAGTGTAATTGGATTTCCTGTGAGTTTACACCCAATTGACTAGTAATATAGGAGTCGCCATTCAGTTTTTAACGACAATGAGAAAAACTGACAAAACCCGGTTATCGTGACATAAAGGGAACGCAATTATGTTTGACCACGACGGCCGTAGGTTCCCTTGTGATCCCTGGTGTGGGGATCTCTCAACATACACCCGCAAGGTAGAGATTGAAGGTTCGGGGGACTGTAACTACCGAGAGGAGTACTCGCTCGTCGATAACTCCAGAGGCAGGATATCCTTACTAGCTCATCATAAATAATTGAAGGGACATGCGTTAACTATTAAACTAATCTGAGTTGATTATAGCAATATGCAACATATAATACTAGATCGATCGCGATTATCTGATTTAGATTGCATTAAGGGACCTAGTATGATAATCCAATTTCCCAAAAATATTATATTTATTAAGCGTGATAGAACAATCAGATTTAGTTAGTTTAACAGTTCATAAAAAGGGCGAGGAAAGCAATTAAATCATAGAAAAGAGACACATTACGATGCACCCTTGAGAGGTGCGTCACGGTTCTCAGAAAACTAACCACTTTGACTTTGCTATTTCTCCTTTTTATTTAACGAATCTCAAATTATGGGACAGGATACGTTCTGTTCGATTTATGGATCGATTGCGACAGAACGCGTGAACAATTTCGCAGCGTGAGGCTTAGGCTAGGGGTTGGAGTCAATACTCAGAATATGAATTGTGTGTGTTGTGATTTCACGTCGAACTTGGGCTATATTTATAGAAATGAGTTTGTGGAAAGATAGAATTGCAGAGCTCTAATCCACAAAGAATTAGGAAAAAAAACGTACCCAGGTAATTCCAGCGCCCAGGCCTAGGCGCCGAAGATTTCGGCGCCCAGAGCCAGGTTTTGAAAATAGGGTCTGGGCTGTTTTCTTAGTCAGATTCGGATTCCTGAAATCCGTAGTGTTCGAGACTTAATCGAGTCTTTTAGTGCGTATCAATTTCATGACGGAATGCGTCTGGGCCCGTTACGAACTCTAGGCTCGTTAGGATTTTAATTAATACGTAACTCTTATTTCCGAATCATATTAGGAATAGGATTCTCGCAGTTTTCTATCTCATTTAGGATTTATGTTGGAGTGCAACACCTAATTCTGACAGGTTTCTATCTTTTATGACTTGCCACTTTTAGAAGCTACCCTTTACAGCAGTTACTATTTTTAGCAGGTTTCCATAAATAAGAGGTTTCTATAAATAGCAGGTTTCGGGTGAAACGAGAAGGGTGATTGAGATTCGTTATTTTATAGGATATGCGTTGTCAAATGGAGATTTATGTTTTCATCATCGAACCTTCCCTTTCGGGAATGGGGACAAAAGTAGGTGTCTACACCCGTCCCGTAATTTGAGATTCGTTAAATAAAAGGAGAAATAGCAAAGTCAAAGTGGTTAGTTTTCTGAGAACCGTGACGCACCTCTCAAGGGTGCGTCGTAATGTGTCCCTTTTACATGTTTTAATTGCTTTCCTCGCCCTTTTTATAAACTGTTAAACTAATCAAATCTGATTGTTCTATCACGCCTAATAAAGATAATATGTTGGGAAATTGGATTATCATGCTAGGTCCCTTAATACAATCTAAATCAGATAATCGCGCTCGATCTAGTATTATATGTTGCATATTGTTAAAATCAACTCAGATTAGTTTAATAGTTAACGCATGTCCCTTCAATTATTTATGCTGAGCTAGTAAGGATATCCTGCCTCTGGAGTTATCGACGAGCGAGTACTCCTCTCGGTAGTTACAGTCCCCCGAACCCTCAATCTCTACCTTGCGGGTGTATGTTGAGAGATCCCCACACCAGGGATCATAAGGGAACCTACGGCCGTCGTGGTCAAACATAATTGCACTCCCTTTATGTCACGATAACCGGATTTTGTCAGTTTTTCTCATTGTCGTTAAAAACTGAATGGCGACTCCTATATTACTAGTCAATTGGGTGTAAACTCACAGGAAATCCAATTACACTTGATTTGACAAAAAAGAAGCGTCACTCCCACGAGGGACGAGGTTACGCATTAGCCTCGTGCTTTTTCGACCCCCTCACAGTGGCGACTCCACTGGGGATAGTGAAGGAAATACTCGTGCTTTTAGGTAATCAAAATAGCCGAAGGGTGAAACGATCCTACCCCGCGTTTATTTCCCCATCAAGTTGGGACGACCTGAAAATCAGCATATTAATGTGAACGGGCAGAACCGCATAACGAATCTTGGCTCCCTCAGGGAGTTAGGACTAAGGATACCCATCGCCAACCGGGGGGTGCATACGCTTCGAATGTTGTCCACTCGGCACTTTCGCTAGTAGTACACCCGTCCCAAACGCAATCGCTCGCCCATTAGGTCCCTCTCATTGGTGCATGCCCCCTTGGCTTACATCGTGATTGGCCTCTTGGGCGAAATTCGTCTGTTGAAGGCACTACCTCGACCGGGGCATGTGTTGGATCTGCGATAGAAGCGGTACCAAGCCAGGCGCAAATACTACCCATAGAAGCCTATCATAAACTACATGAAATATTATTATTACCTCATGATGTAATGTTAGTTATGTGTAGCGAAATACGTGATTGTGTGTGACAAACAACGTTAGAAAACCAACGACCTTAAAAATTTCCCAAACATTCATAAACCAATTGGCCAAAGAGTTATACCGAAATACGTGTTCCGCAAACCCGAACGATCGCCACAAAAATAAACGACACTCGGGATGGCCTGTAACGAATCCCACAAACGCTGCACAACGCGTAAAGGACGTTATAAGGCAAGCACGCAAAATTAAAGTCGCAAAAACAAAAGTATACGCAAACAGAGAACGAGAACCAGCCAGGGACGCATTTTCAACGGCCCTGGCTGGGCGCCAGAATTTCTCACGCCCTACGCTGGGCGCTGAAGTTGCTGCCTGGCCTTTTGGTCAGGCGCAGCAGCCTCGGTGCCCACGTAAAAAAAACATATACGTAGCAAAAAAAAACTTTTCGTATAAATTGCTGCAAGGGCGTATGAAAAGGCACTCGATTCTAAAAGCGACTAAAAAATAAAAAAATAAATAACTCTTGGTGTCGTTGTTAGGCCTCCTATGACGACAATGTTCGGCTCCAAAACCGAGCACGCTAATTGAAATAACCTTGAATGTCACATGGGCAAAGTATTCAAAAAATAATGTTCAAACGAAGTTTTCAAGGGAAAATAATGTTCGAATAAAAAAAAAATCCGAGTCTAGACTAGGCTATGCCAAAGTACAATCTAAATCCTAAGTCTTAGTTGTCTTATCCATAGAATCGGTCCTAATGCTTGGTGTCGTTCTGCAAGTTAAAAGGTTAAACCATATTGAGTCTCCCTTCCTAACATTTAAATCAATAAGCACCCATATGTAATTGCCATCCCTTGCTAAGAATCTACGGCCTCAATACTCTCTCTCACCAATAAAAAGAATATATTATAGTATTTGCAAAATGGAAACAGTCACATTCTGAAAATCATTCCCCCATAGTCGCACAACCCCCAAAGTGAACCTAAGGTGTCAATACCATTAGCAAAAAATTAATGGCCTCAAGGCTTATGATCACATTGGGTCACGACTATCATAGTCCTCTCGAGCTACTCGCCCCTTGAAGTATTCCTAAGTACGGACTAAAAGATTTTCCATGAATGCAACATGACAAACCATGAAAATACCCAAATCGGCATGCCATAAGGCTACCATTGGGGTAAAGCAATACACACTAAGAGGGAAGCCGCACTAATGATTCTAGTCTTGCAAAAATAAAAATTCGATCTCCCCAACTAACTACCTTGCCAACATTAAGCAAAATGGCGCATGACAAATGAACACCCAAGGTTAAGTCTAAAGTGTCAACCAACGAAAGTTATGGTCCAATTAACCTAAGTCTAAAAGTCGCTTGGTCAAGTATTATAGGCTTACGCCACGTCATTATTTTGAGTCTAGGCCACCTCCTTGTATTCATACATGGGTTATAATCAGAAAGATTAATGAAAGTTCGAGTCTAAATCACAACTCCCAATTAAATCCCGAAAACTGTAAAAAATTATTTTCGATGTAATTCTTTCGTTAAATTTCAATAAGGTAAAAACAACATTTTGAATCTACGCTATTTGCACATTTTAAGAAACGACTAAATATGCTTGTAAAGTAAAACAATTTAAAGGTCCACCCTAGGCCTACTAAAATTAAAGGTCCACCCTAGGCCTACTAAAATTAGAGGTCCACTATAGGCATACCAAACGAGGCTCACTCAGCCTCACCTCGTGACTCAAAGACCGTAACCATCTACCTTTTAGCCCAAATAAAAAAAAATTGAGGGATTTATGTTGGGGAGAAATCCCAAGCAAAAGGAAAAAATAGAAAGAGAAAAGGGAGAGCGAAAAGAGCGAGCCATGAAATACTTAGCCCGTACCTCCCAAAGTGCGAAATTTACCCAAGTAAACGAAGGAAAAGAATTGAGTCAACCAATCCAAATCATGCCACAAAAACTACATAAAGGTCTACGATGTCTACCCTTTCCAATCCTTATGTTCTTAGACGCCTTCGCTCTGGGGCCCATGTTCGGCTCATTTAACCCATCCATGTTCTCATTGCCATAACCCAAGAAACCATTACCTCGACTCTTGAACTTGTCGTCAACTGCAAACCACGTACGACCATTGACACGTGCGTCATACCCATTATTTCCAAAGCCCAAACCTGCTCTTACACCACCCTTAGTATAATGACCATATAACTTATTTGGATACATCCTTGAGCCGTCCCCATACTACTCATTGGCGTAGGTTGATGTAAACTCATGACACTAGCACGAGGCTGCAAATTGTGAGTCCTAGCAGATGTAATCCTCATGCTTGACCAATACCTATACAAATTATCCTATCTCATTCAACCCATCTTTCAAGCCGTCTTGAGTCACGAATAATAAAAAAAAAAAAAAGACAAATGAAAAATACATTCTACGCTCAATGTAAAAAAAATATAAAATAAAAAAAATAAAATGTGAATAATAAAAGAGAAACTTTGCAAAGCGCCTCTAAAGTTAGTCTAAAAAGAAAAAGGAGCATTTAGCGCACCAAAAAAGATCCGCCCAGAAATCATTTTCAGCGCCTACAGCTGGGCGCCGAAATCTTTAACGCCCCAGCCTGGGCGCTGAATCTCTCTGCTTGCCAAATTTTGTCCAGAAGTGCTCGTCATTTTATCCGCACATGCACGGAAAAATAACGAACACTTGGAGGGGTACAACACGTATTCAGATATACGTACCAAGAAACACATGAAAAGATATACGTACCAAAAAACACATGAAAAGATTTTTGTGCAAATACATGTACTTAAAAAATAAAACAAAATTTTGGCTTACGGCAAAGCAGCAGATTAAAATAATAATGAACTTCACTCATCTCATCCTATTTCAAACATTACGATTCCACCTCACAACGTACTTGTTTAAAATCGGCATTCCAAGAAACCATTTTCTAGGCTAAGAACTACGCAAAACCTGATTCCAAATTAAATCTATTTAAGGCGGATACGTAGGCAATCCATGATTCGGTCCAACCAATTTGCAAAAATGTTAGAGCCTATAGAATAACAAGAATAAGAAATAGAGTCCCTTATTGAAATTTAATTACTTGCAATCCAAGTCGAAAGAAAAATTTAAGTCAAAGGAAGAATCCAAGTCATCAAGATGCCAAAACGAGCACACATCGAAAAATAATAAGGGCATGTACCCTTGCCAGAAGGAGAACTCACACTCCTAGGCACTTAGCCAAGACTCAAAAGATCGCTTTGCCTCAATTGAATGGGGGCTAGCGCAAGCGTCCATGACCTCGAAAGTACTCGACTTGACCCTCCCTGAAGCGAACTAACTCACTTAAAGACCTTCTTTCACCACTAGACATAGTCGTTTGCTTAAAGACCTTCTTTCACCACTAAGACACAGTCATAATCGCCAACAAGTAATAAAGGCAGTAAGCTTGCAATAAAGAGGATTGTTCTACGGCGTCGCCCCATCGTTCCTTCGAACTCAGGGCACCCGTTCATGGTAATTCAAATGCTTGCGAATCCCCTTTGAAAGAAAAACCAGACATTGTCAATAGGACTTGGCACTTAACCAAGGCTCATCCTACTCAGACATATGACACGGGGCATCTAAAATCGAAATCTGAAAGCATCATTAATGAGAAGACATAACAGCAACTGGGGGCTAAAAATTGAAATGAAAGAGCTAGGGAAAGAACTAAGTATACCTTGACCTTTTGTGCAGACATACACCAAGTAAATCTAAGTCAATTTGAAAACGGTTTATATTCCCGCAATTCTGGAAAAGATGGCCCTAAAAGCCTAAAACATGTGCCACACGGGCACAAGTAATATCTTGACGCCCGCACCCTGGCTTCCAGCAAATCCTTAGACAGCATTCCAAAAATCGTAACAGTATTTTGAGTCACTCATATAATCCTGTACGAACCCTTCTATAAGTCACCTTACTTAGGACACCTCGGATTGTACACAGTAGGACTCGGACTTCAAATAATTTTAAAAGACTTCTTCGAACATAATAAAGTGTCATTGGTTTAAGCTAAGTATGTATTTATCTCGATGTTGCAAGTGAGTCAAAAAGATTTCTAAATATGATTAGGGGTAAAGAAAGGCACCTAGCTTTTGGTCAAGGCACACTTCAACATGTGACTACCTTGACCATGGCAATGTCGCACAATACAACATTTACAAGAGAGGTAGCAAATCACTACTCGAACGTACCTAGCACTAAACGAGTCTGGTTTAAACTATTCATGATCCATGTTGCCATGAATGCATAAAAACGTATGCCAAGCATTATAGCACCAAGCCAATCCCGTAGCTACAATTGGGGGCTTGAGAAAAACACTCTAAAACTGCTCGAAATGACGATTTTATCGCAAATTCTCGACGCTAATGCTATACACACGTGATAGGGGCACAATCCTAAGCTTTAATCGTGTAAAACGAACCTTAGAATGGCTACAACCCCTCCCAAATTCTAAGCACTACTTAGGATATACAAAGTCACCCCACTAACAAGGGTAACTGAAAATCGCGAGTCACCAAAACTCCGATCCAACTACTGCACATAACGATCGCCCTAAAAGTGCCCGTTACACAGTCTACGTCGTTCCAAAGCAAAAGCGAAAGAAAAATCAAGGATAAGAACTGTCAAAATATACCCAGAAATCATTTTCAACGCCCAGAGCTGGGCGCAGATATCTTTAACGCCCCAGCCTGGGCGCTGATTCTTTCTGCTAGCCAAGTTTTGCCCAGATATAAAAATAAGAAAGAAACACCTATGAATCCTCGCATCGAACGAAGTAAAAAGCCGTGCACACCCACGCAGAAGGTGCTACACTTGTTCGAGGACCTGAACGAGGCGTGATGAAGTACTCCAATGCAAAAAATAATAATGATATCCCAACACCTGGAGGAATGTTCTAAGACACGCCGTTAGGCCACACAAGCCTACGTCGCACCATAAGTTCAACCGTCCCACGGTACAAGTCTAAAAAAGAGAGTAAGGCATATTGCACTAATGCGGGCACGACCAAGAACATGTGTAAAAAAGGCAAAGACTACTTATCGCCCAAATTCAAAATGCAAGCCACACGACTTCTACATTAAGGATTAAGGGTAGCAAAATATTACCTACCACGGCAGGGATAGCTCGCACCTACACGAGCGAAACCCCAATGCATCTTTCTCGAAAGAACCTACAAAATCGTACGCCAAAAGGGAGCATCCCAACATGCATACTTGGGGGCTCCAAGCTACGAAACAACCATAGCAAAATTAAAAAAATCTCGAAGAAAATGTTTGAACAATCGAAAGGGCACGACGTTTGAGCCCACCTCGTGAATGGGCCTGAACCCTATCAAGCTTCTAAGCAAACTATTCAAAATCAGTCACTGCTCAAAAAAAAAATGATTCAAACAAACTGATTAATGGACCGCACACAACGGCCATTCTATGAACGCTCGTTCGCATATACATATCATCTTTCTAAGTATCGAACATTTACGAACACGTTCAAAAAAAAAAGGAAGAAAACGAACGAACAAGAGGCCAACTGTGTCAGCAAGAAACCTCGCCATAATTCATTTTCAGCGCCCAACGTTGGGCGCCGAAATCTTTAACGCCCAGGCATGGGCGCCGAAAATGATCCCAGACCCAAAAACGCGCCTGGCTTCTATAGGGCCCTGCCGTATCCGTTCGACTCGAAAATTGCCGATTTTTGAAAGTCGCACCTCACGGCTTTGTTAAGAGTAGTACACCACTACAAAGGTCGCTCGCACTTACGAGCACAATCCCAAACACGATCAAGGACATTACAAAATGCGTATCCCCAAGGAACCTCTTTGACAAGAAATGACCGTCAAGCACGAGTGCTTGGGGCTCGAAAGAAAATATATATTATGCAAACTTAAAACAATATTCCCAGACTACGCTGTACGAAGTCCCGTGTTTGGATGTCTCAAAAAATAAAACCGGTTTACGACCTCAAGACAAAGGTCGCCGTTGATACTTATACATAGTCCCCTAATCAAGGACCCAGGTAGTGGCAAAATTGAGCCATAAAGACTAGCTCAAAACCATGAGAAGGTGATGACCATGGTCCATCTAAACACATTGTCAACCCACATTCAGGTTGCAACTAAATCCGAGCATCCCTCGGAAGAATTCGCTCCTATAAGAATGAATAAAAATAAATTCTCAAAAGAAATCACAGGAAAAAAATGAAATAGGGACTTTCCCACCTCAATCAGGCAAGATCACGTCACGAACCACGCGAGTTCCAAATTGAAAAACGAATTCAGGGACGTCCACCCTCAGCGGACAGGGCTCGCCCACCTTCAGCGGGCGGGGTCTGCGTCACTAGCCGCGCAGGTCCTCAGTTTTCAAAAAAGAATCTTCAAAAAAAAAATGAAACAGGCTCGCCATCTTTAGCCGGCGGGGTCTACGTCACAAGCCGCGTAGGACCTTATTTTCAAATTTTCAAAAACAGATTCGTCCACTTCTTTCGGACGGGGCGTCCACCCTTAGCGGACAGGTTCGCCATCTTTAGCCGGCGGGGTCTACATCACAAGCCGCGTAGGTCCTTATTTTTAAATTTTCACAAACAGATTCGTCCACTTCTTTCGGACGGGGCGTCCACCCTTAGCGGACAGGTTCGCCATCTTTAGCCGGCGGGGTCTCGTCACAAGCCGCGTAGGTCCTTATTTTCAAATTTCAAAAACAGATTTGTCCACTTCTATCGGACGGGGTATCCACCCTCAGCGGACAGGCTCGCCATCTTTAGCCGGCGGGGTCTGCGCCACTAACCGCGCAGGTCCTTAGTCGCTGCAGCGATAACTTTTTCTGGTTTTCCCTTTTCCAAAAAATTAAAGGATTGGTTTTCCGTTTTTTTCCAAAAAAGAGCGATGTGCTGGATTTTCCTTCGTTTTACGTCCTATAAAAACAAGGGGGTTTTCTCGTTTAGCTAGCCCTGAAAATGAGAATCTTTAAAAACATTTTTACCTGGTTGGGCTTGGCCAGGCCCAATTACACTTTATAGCTTTGATTTCGAAAACATCTGTAGCTACTCCCAATGATAAAGTGAGGGAGTTTCTACGCTTCTTTAGATACTTCCAATGACAAAGTGAGGGAGTTTCTATACTACCCGTTGACAAATCCCAATGACACGTGAGGGATATGTCGACACTTCAAGTGATGACCCTTAAGTCAAATGTTATCACTCGGGGGCTCGTGAGACCCTCGCAAAAACAGGTCACCATGACTTGTGTAACGCACTCCGTCTAATACTTTGACCATCGTCTTACTCCAAGACTCAGTCAAAGTGGGGGCTAACTGTAGACACCTACTTTTGTCCCCATTCCCGAAAGGGAAGGTTCGATGATGAGAACATAAATCTCCACTTGACAACGCATCTCCTATAAAATAACGAATCTCAATCACCCCTTTTCATTTCACCCGAAACCTGCTATTTATAGAAACCTGCTATTTGTGGAAACCTGCTAAAAATAGTAACTGCCGTAATGGGTAATTGTTAAAAGTGGCAAGTCATAAAAGATAGAAACCTGTCAGAATTAGGTGTTGCACTCCAACATAAATCCTAAATGAGATAGAAATTACAAGAAGAATCCTATTTCTAATATGATTCGAAAATAAGAGTTACGTATTAATTAAAATCCTAACGAGCCTAGAGTTTGTAACGGGCCCAGACGCATTCCGTCATAAAGTTAATACGCGCTAAAAGACTCGAATAAGTCTCAAACACTCCGGATTCTAAGAGTCCAAATCTGACAAAGAACTCGGCCCAAACATCAATTTCAACGCCCAGCCCTGGGCGCTGAAATTGCTTGGATCCTATTTTCAACGCCCAGAGCTGGGCGCCGAAATCTTTGACGCCCAGCCCTGGGCGCTGAAAATACCTGGGTACGTGTTTTCTCCTAATTCTTCTTGGATTAGAGCTCTACAATTCTATCTTTCCACGAACTCTTCCCTATAAATATAGCCCCAAATTCGACGTGAAACACAACACAACACACAATTCATATTCTGAGTATTGACTCTAAACCCCTAAGCCTAAGCCTCACGCTGCGAAATTGATCACGCGTTCTGTCGCAATCGATCCAAAAATCGAACAGAACGTATCCCGTCCCGTAATTTGAGATTCGTTAAATAAAAGGAGAAATAGCAAAGTCAAAGTGGTTAGTTTTCTGAGAACCGTGACGCAACTCTCAAGGGTGCGTCGTAATGTGTCCCTTTTCCATGGTTTAATTGCTTTCCTCGCCCTTTTTATAAACTGTTAAACTAATCAAATCTGATTGTTCTATCACGCCTAATAAAGATAATATGTTGGGAAATTGGATTATCATGCTAGGTCCCTTAATACAATCTAAATCAGATAATCGCGCTCGATCTAGTATTATATGTTGCATATTGTTAAAATCAACTCATATTAGTTTAATAGTTAACGCATGTCCCTTCAATTATTTATGCTGAGCTAGTTAGGATATCCTGCCTCTGGAGTTATCGAAGAGCGAGTACTCCTCTCGGTAGTTACAGTCCCCCGAACCCTCAATCTCTACCTTGCGGGTGTATGTTGAGAGATCCCCACACCAGGGATCATAAGGGAACCTACGGCCGTCGTGGTCAAACATAATTGCACTCCCTTTATGTCACGATAACCGGGTTTTGTCAGTTTTTCTCATTGTCGTTAAAAACTGAATGGCGACTCCTATATTACTAGTCAATTGGGTGTAAACTCACAGGAAATCCAATTACACTTGATTTGACAAAAAAGAAGCGTCACACCCACGAGGGACGAGGTCACGCATTAGCCTCGTGCTTTTTCGACCCCCTCACACTCCCTTCTTCTACCAAGGCAGGGGTAAACAAAATACGAACACGTTCTGGCAAGAAGAAGCACAACAAGAGGAGGTAAAAGCTTCTTGACCGAACAAACTTGGCTTCGTCTTCTTCTTCCCTACTAGAAACACACGCACACGACGCTAATAAGACAAGAAAGCATGCTCCCTAGAAACCTTTTAGCAGGCAGCGACCACCAACGAGCAGAGTGGCGATGGTTAGAATTTAGGCTCTATTTTAGAGAGAAGGCAAAGAAAATGTTTTAGAGAGAGAAAATTTTCGAGTAAAATTTTTCATTCAACATTAAAATTATTCAAAGCTACATATAAAAAAGTATAAATAAGAAAAGTAAAAAATATATTGCGGAGTATGAGTAAGAAATCTTTAAATATAAATAAGACTTGGCATTGAGCGAGTGAGTGACCCCCGACTTAAATGAAAAAGATATTTGGTGGAACCCGGGTGTAACTCGTATCCATTAATTCATTCTCTAAGACTAACACCACACTCTCTATACAGGAATGTAGTTTCGGTAAAGGTTTGGCTAAGCAAGAGAAGTATAAATATCACCGAATGATTTTTTTGTTGAGGGAAGAAAAATTTCTTAACTAATATTAAGAATTAGAATAGTAATGTCTTTGGTAATTTAACATTATGAAATAAAAATATTACTGACCAACATAAATGGTGTTCAAATAGCCCGTTTTCTAATTTTCTGGTTCAATTGGAAAAGGAGCTACTACTTGAACCTAATGGAATTTTTAAGAAAAATTGTTTAATTTGGGGCTAAAAAAGTTGGTATCAACTGGAGAAAATATACTGAGTATAACATAAAATATTTTCACATTTTGGCAAAAGTTCGAAAAAATAGAGGAATATTTTTAGCTATGCATGATGGAAATGAGAATTGGAATTCGGATCCATTGTTCTTTGGAATATAGCGGCAAAATATTTTAAAAATACTTTCCATACAAAGAATCAAAGTAGTAAAATGGATCTTTATTATAATCAACACTTGGTACTTTATTTCACCATATATATACCCATGTATTTCATAAACTTTATTTCATCACATGCTCCTCTGGCCGCGGTTTCTGATGCTTTCACCATATGTCCCTATGTTTTCTGATGCTTTCACCATATGCACCTGTAATACCCCGAAGTTTTTAAATTTGATTAATCATGCTAAATTATTTTTATTTAGCCTAAAATCGTTCTAGATATTAATTTTGCATTTTATTTTAAATTAACGAAGTTTTATTGCGATTAAATTTTAATATTGTTACACGCTTTATTTTAGGATTTTATAATTTAATTTCAAATTTTACGAGCTTAAGCTACTTTTTAAAAATCTAAATTTTTTCCGTGATTTATTTCGGATTTTTAATAATTTCAGAACGTTCTTATTCGAAAACTAAATTTATTTTTCGTTAACGATATTTTTATAAATAATTATTTTAAAACTTGGTTTTAATTAAACTTTTATATTCCAATTAGTTTCCTAAAAATAGAGAACAATTTTCAGAAATCTTGCCTAACTAAGTGAAATGACCAAAATGCCCCTAAGGAACAAATTGGCATCTTTCCTTCTCTTTCCTTGCTATTCACGTACAAACAACAGCAAGAATGAAGGAATTCCTTCATTCCTTTCTACCCACAATTCAGACTACATTCATGCCTTGATTCCCAAGGATTTCACTCAACTCAACACTATAAATAAGCCACAAATTGTCACCATTTTTCCAACCAAAAATCAGTTTAACCAAAACTGGAAACCACTCCTCCCTTGTTTCCTGCCTTATTCGAACCACCACCATCAGTGGCTGCCTTCCACAGAAACCACCACCACCATTAACCACCTCACCTACCACCCCTACCACCACTGACTATCACCAACACCACTCGACCACCGCACGCACCACAAACTCCCACCCTCCTCCTTCTCCCGCGCACTCCCCTGCTCTCTCTTTCCTTTCCCCTGCTGCGCCACCACGCCACCAGGCCATCATACCACAACCACCATCATCAATTGACCTCCTGCCCCAATCCCCGGCGAGACGCCGCCCAAAACCGCCCCAAGAACACCCCCAAACTCCCCTGTTTCCTTTCCCCTTGCTCGCACTCCTCCTCCTTCCCTCGCCTGTAACGCCACCGCACAACCACCACCATCAGTACCGCACCCCGGCGCTGCACCGAGCCACCCTGCCACCTCCTCCCTTGGCCTCTCTCCTTCCCTTCGTGCTCCTTCGTACCCTCCTCTGCTTCGTGTTTCCATTCCCAGGAAACCGAAAATCAGATTTCAAAATGAAATCTTGATTTTTGTTTCCTATAACCCAATTTTAAAGTTGGGCCATTTTAGTTGGGCTTTTGGGTGAGTTAAAATTGGATAGTTGATTTCAGATTTTCTATTTAGTCATATTAATGTTTTAACATTTTCTTTTATAATTATTCACTAATAAATCATTATTACTTTTCGGGTTTGATTATCGATTTTACTAAAGTAAATTACTAGCTTTATTTAACAAAAAAAAAAAAAAAAAGGAATTTAAATGATATTTTGAGTAAATCGACTTATGGAATATAAATATATATTTTGATTGATATTTCGATTAATAATTAAATTAGGAAAAATTATGTTTTATTGAAATTCGTTAATTATAAATGAATTCATATAAAACTTATTATTTATAAGATGTTAATTTTAAATTATTTATCGTTTTAATAACTAATTCAATAATTTAATATTTTGAAAGAATTCGGACTCGGAGCTCAGAAAGAACGAACCAAGGGCAACGCTTAACAATCGTGGAATTGAGGTAACGGTTATTGCTAGTACCCGCAATCCCTTCGAAATGTATTTATGAATGATGTTATGAATGATTGATGTTTTATAATGATGTTTTATGATTTGCGGGATTACAAGCATGATTTGATTGAATTATTTTATGGTAATGCAGCTTTATGCAAAGTATTGATTTAACGAATTATTATTCCTGAAAGAATGATTTTATGAAATAACGAAATTTAATGGTTTTGTTGAACCACCCTGAATGAATGAGATTTTCCTGATTAATGTTCTATTAAAAGAAATGTAAACATGATAAATGAAAGTGTAAGAACTAGTCAAGTTCCCCTGATATGGAGCCTAGGCTCCCCCTGATAAGAAGCACTGGCTTCCCCTGATATGGAACCAAGGTTCCCCCTGATAAGAAGCACTGGCTTCCCCTGATATGGAACCAAGGTTCCCCCTGATAAGAAGCACTGGCTTCCCCTGATATGGAACCAAGTTTCCCCCTGATAAGAAGCACTGGCTTCCCCTGATATGGAACCAAGGTTCCCCCTGAAATGAAGCACTGGCTTCCCCTGTTATGGAGCATTGACTCCCCCTGTTATGAAGCACTGGCTTCCCCTGTTCGTAGGAGACGTCCTACCATGTTTTCCTGTAAAGTCATGACGACCAGAATAAACACTGTTAAAAGGAAAAAGATTAATGAAATGATGTTCCTGAAATGATGTTCCTGAAATAATATTCCTGAAATAATGTTCCTGAAATGATGTTTCTGAAATGACGTTTCTAAAATTAATGTTCCTGAAATGATGTTTTTGAAATGATGCTTCTGAAATATTGATTTATTAAATGTTTTACTATATTCTATTCTCCCTGTTTATTAAATAAAATGAATTGAAATGATGTTACGATGCTAGGGTAACTTGTTACTGAGTCTTCGGCTCACCGTTTTGTTTTCCGTTTTAGGTACTGCTGGGGACCACGGAAACGAGTAGTGGCGAGGATTTCACTATTACCAAGTTCACCTAAGTTAATGTTAAGTTGTAATAAGTTTCAGTAAAGATTCGAGATTAAGTTATGTACTTTGATTAAGGAATTGAGAAGGATGATTATGTGAATTTTGGAGTTTAATAGCTTATGATTGATAGTTGCCTTGTAATTCCCAAGAGGGAGTTACGGCGGGTAATGTCCCGACCGAATTAGGTTAATTCCGCTGCTAATTATGATTAAATAATTGAATTAGAGGTCGGGGCGTTACAGTTTGGTATTCAGAGCCAAGGTTCTGGACCATAAGTGCTAAACCTTACGGGTTTCGCACGAAATAGAATTCAATAGGCTTTAAGCAAAGAGTTTTAAAGAATAAAAGAATATGTTAAAATCATGTTAAGTAAAAAGGAAATGAGTGTGAGTGTAGGAACGGGCTGAAAAGGGATTATTTTCCTATTATGTATGTTTTCCTGATTGAGCACGTTATGCAGAATGTCGACTATCGAGGTGACTAACGATATTAACGATGGAGCTCACAACGATCACAACGTCCATGTCAATGATGACACTATCTATGAGGATGTCGCCCATGATGATCCCTATGACGATCAACCTATCGAAGATCACAAAGAAAGGATGGAACGATTAGAAACCGTTAGCACGATGTTAGCTGAATTAATCAAAGATTCTCAGAAAAAGAAATCGACAAATACGAACGAAAATGCGTCAATGTTCAAGAAGTTTTCATCCCTGAACCCACCATCTTATGATGGCAAGCCCGACCCTGTAGGATTCGAGGATTGGATTAACCGCATAGATCAGTTGTTTGAAACCTTGCAATGTCCTAAGGAATGGAGAGTCGATTTCGCCGTGTTTTACTTAACGGGTCAAGCAAGTTTATGGTGGAAAGTTAATAAGGAAAGGAAGAATGAGCCTAGATTTAGTTGGACCGAACTGCAAAAGTTATTAAGAGACAAGTTTTATCCACCATCCCTGAGGAAACAAAAGGAAGACGAGTTTTTACACTTGCAACAAGGAACAATGAGTGTTATGGAATATGCAAACAAGTTCATGGAATTGTCAAGATTTGCACCGGAGCTGGTATCGACAGAACAATCTAGGATGAACCGTTTTGAGCGAGGTCTTCATTTGAAATACCAAGATAGGTTGGCAACTCAAAGGTTTACTTCCTATCAAGATATGGTTGATATTGCAGTTAATGTCGAACGAGTTGTATTACTACGAGAAGCACAAAATGTTGGTGATAAAAGGAAGAATGATAATCAAAACCATGAAGGAGCTAAAAGGCCAAACCAAGGAAACCATAATTATAGAAGAGACCAAGGTCACAATGATAGAGCATCTCGTAAGGTATGGTGTGCTAAGTGTGGAAAGAGAAACCATACCGAAAGTGAATGTCGTGCAGGAACAAAGACATGTTATCGATGTGGAGGAAAAGATCATTTTGTCAGAGACTGCCCTAAACCACCTCCCACAGATGTTGGAAGAGCAACCTCGATCAATCATGAACGAAACAACAACAATGCTAGGGTTGATCATGATCCACCACGACCACCAATATCTGGAAAAGCTTACATAATGAGAGCTGACAAGGAAGAAGAAGATGACGCCAACGCTGATACTATTTCAATTTAGTTCTTATGTACGTTTGAACCTAAGTTTCCTGTTTTAGATTTGAATCATGTCATAGATATTTTGTCAAGGACATGTTATGAAATGTTTAAGGATCATTAATGTCCTCAAGGAAGTTTATGAAAGAATTAATAAAAGCATGATTTTGTGGATATGAATTGTTTTAAGGAACTTTTATGTTTATGAATTATTTAAGGTTGATTGTTAGAGTACCGAAAGAGCATGAGTTTGTATTTAAGGTTGAATGATAGAGTAAACAGGAGTATGAGTTTATATTTCATAAATGGAAAATCATCACTTAACTCAAGGTTATTAAAGGTTCAAAGCATTTAAGTTATGAATTATGGGTTATTTCCCCGCACCCTTCATAATGATTATTTGTGGTTGTAAGTACCTAAGTGTATTTTCATATATGTTAAGGAAGCTAAGCTAGAAATCTTAAAAAAAAAGTTATGCAAAAATATTATGTGATCGAGACCAAACATGATTGATGGTGAAAATATAAAATTTAGGTCACATATAGAGTTATGAGGATTATACCAAAGGAAGTTATCAGGAATTAGTCTGTCAGTAAGGTTGATGGTGTTTTTAGTCTACCTTTCCGCATCATTTATAGGATTGTTTTTGAAAGAATGCCTGATAATCTCTATAAAGAAAGCTAAGCGAGGAAATGTAAGGTTTGCAAAAATGTTATGTGGAAAATATGATTTATGGTGAAAGCATGAGATTGAGTTTTGCATATAGGTTTCAAGGATCTTACCAAAATAAGTTATCGAGAATTAGTCTGTCTATGAGGTCGATAATATCAATGAATGTTATGAAGTTCGAAAAGAATTATGAATGATTGAGGAATGCAATGGAGTTAAGAAAAGAAATCGACGAAATGACATGTCTGTAAAACCAGGTAGTATGAACTAAGTTTCTGGAATCTAGATTGTTTCTGATAAAGGCACGTGTGATGGCTTAGAATTGACCGCCACAACCCAAGTGTTTGTCGACTTAAAATACTAAGGATAAGTAACGAAGTCGTACGTCTAATGATGTAGTTTCCTGTCACGTGAATGGACTCGAACCCCCCGCAACGAACGTAGTCGACAAGTTGTGTGACGCAAAAGAAAAGATCGGAAATCGAAATCGAAACGAATCGAATAACGAAAGTCAATGACAAGATTCCCACAACAAAGAGGCCAATAGAAATTGAAAGCGAAATATCTCTAATTATTCGCCCACGAATGATATGATGTGCGAATGACTATGCTTTCTATGAATGATTATATTTTGGTCAACCATGCTCGTGTGTTAGATGTTATGCTTATGTTGAATTTGAAATGTTCACATGAATTATGTCTCTATGATATGGATTATGTTTATGATGACATGACATGATTGTACTGGTAGTCTAATTGTTATACATGGAAGCCGCCTCCGATGGAAGTTCTCCTGAGCTCAGAGTACGAGATTGATATAATAAATGACTTTTACAAATTATTCATGTATTAGAATTGGTTGATAAATATTTATTTTCACTACATCTACATATATTTTCAGAATTATAATTTAATTTTTCATTAAAAGTTACCATTTTGGTAGAAAATATTTTCAAACAAAATATCACAAAGTAAAATGGGAGCCTAGTCTAAGCTAACAATTTGCCCCTTTTATGTTCTTTGCTCCTCGATCCTATTCTATGAAATAAAGTGGAGATACGAAAGATGATGGAGGAATATAATTGACCTTAATGACGACTAAGGATCAAGATATGATTTTGCCCCTTTTGTGTTCTCTACTCTTCGGTTCTAGGTCTCGGGTTGAAGCAGAGTCCTAAAAGATGATGGCGGAATGAAAGCTAGACCTTGTCAAAATTGAAATTGTGAGATCTTGGTTTTAAATAAAAAATTATACTCTTATTCGAGCGTTTTCAATTTTCAACAATAATTTTATAAATCTAATTTTCAAGTTTCGAGGACGAAACTTTTTCTAAGGAGGTAAGAGTGTAATACCCCGAAGTTTTTAAATTTGATTAATCATGCTAAATTATTTTTATTTAGCCTAAAATCGTTCTAGATATTAATTTTGAATTTTATTTTAAATTAACGAAGTTTTATTGCGATTAAATTTTAATATTGTTACACGCTTTATTTTAGGATTTTATAATTTAATTTCAAATTTTACGAGCTTAAGCTACTTTTTAAAAATCTAAATTTATTCCGTGATTTATTTCGGATTTTTAATAATTTCAGAACGTTCTTATTCGAAAACTAAATTTATTTTTCGTTAACGATATTTTTATAAATAATTATTTTAAAACTTGGTTTTAATTAAACTTTTCTATTCCAATTAGTTTCCTAAAAATAGAGAACAATTTTCAGAAATCTTGCCTAACTAAGTGAAATGACCAAAATGCCCCTAAGGAACAAATTGGCATCTTTCCTTCTCTTTCCTTGCTATTCACGTACAAACAACAGCAAGAATGAAGGAATTCCTTCATTCCTTTCTACCCACAATTCAGACTACATTCATGCCTTGATTCCCAAGGATTTCACTCAACTCAACACTATAAATAAGCCACAAATTGTCACCATTTTTCCAACCAAAAATCAGTTTAACCAAAACTGGAAACCACTCCTCCCTTGTTTCCTGCCTTATTCGAACCACCACCATCAGTGGCTGCCTTCCACAGAAACCACCACCACCATTAACCACCTCACCTACCACCCCTACCACCACTGACTATCACCAACACCACTCGACCACCGCACGCACCACAAACTCCCACCCTCCTCCTTCTCCCGCGCACTCCCCTGCTCTCTCTTTCCTTTCCCCTGCTGCGCCACCACGCCACCAGGCCATCATATCACAACCACCATCATCAATTGACCTCCTGCCCCAATCCCCGGCGAGACGCCGCCCAAAACCGCCCCAAGAACACCCCCAAACTCCCCTGTTTCCTTTCCCCTTGCTCGCACTCCTCCTCCTTCCCTCGCCTGTAACGCCACCGCACAACCACCACCATCAGTACCGCACCCCGGCGCTGCACCGAGCCACCCTGCCACCTCCTCCCTTGGCCTCTCTCCTTCCCTTCGTGCTCCTTCGTACCCTCCTCTGCTTCGTGTTTCCATTCCCAGGAAACCGAAAATCAGATTTCAAAATGAAATCTTGATTTTTGTTTCCTATAACCCAATTTTAAAGTTGGGCCATTTTAGTTGGGCTTTTGGGTGAGTTAAAATTGGATAGTTGATTTCAGATTTTCTATTTAGTCATATTAATGTTTTAACATTTTCTTTTATAATTATTCACTAATAAATCATTATTACTTTTCGGGTTTGATTATCGATTTTACTAAAGTAAATTACTAGCTTTATTTAACAAAAAAAAAAAAAAAAAAAGGAATTTAAATGATATTTTGAGTAAATCGACTTATGGAATATAAATATATATTTTGATTGATATTTCGATTAATAATTAAATTAGGAAAAATTATGTTTTATTGAAATTCGTTAATTATAAATGAATTCATATAAAACTTATTATTTATAAGATGTTAATTTTAAATTATTTATCGTTTTAATAACTAATTCAATAATTTAATATTTTGAAAGAATTCGGACTCGGAGCTCAGAAAGAACGAACCAAGGGCAACGCTTAACAATCGTGGAATTGAGGTAACGGTTATTGCTAGTACCCGCAATCCCTTCGAAATGTATTTATGAATGATGTTATGAATGATTGATGCTTTATAATGATGTTTTATGATTTGCGGGATTACAAGCATGATTTGATTGAATTATTTTATGGTAATGCAGCTTTATGCAAAGTATTGATTTAACGAATTATTATTCCTGAAAGAATGATTTTATGAAATAACGAAATTTAATGGTTTTGTTGAACCACCCTGAATGAATGAGATTTTCCTGATTAATGTTCTATTAAAAGAAATGTAAACATGATAAATGAAAGTGTAAGAACTGGTCAAGTTCCCCTGATATGGAGCCTAGGCTCCCCCTGATAAGAAGCACTGGCTTCCCCTGATATGGAACCAAGGTTCCCCCTGATAAGAAGCACTGGCTTCCCCTGATATGGAACCAAGGTTCCCCCTGATAAGAAGCACTGGCTTCCCCTGATATGGAACCAAGTTTCCCCCTGATAAGAAGCACTGGCTTCCCCTGATATGGAACCAAGGTTCCCCCTGAAATGAAGCACTGGCTTCCCCTGTTATGGAGCATTGACTCCCCCTGTTATGAAGCACTGGCTTCCCCTGTTCGTAGGAGACGTCCTACCATGTTTTCCTGTAAAGTCATGACGACCAGAATAAACACTGTTAAAAGGAAAAAGATTAATGAAATGATGTTCCTGAAATGATGTTCCTGAAATAATATTCCTGAAATAATGTTCCTGAAATGATGTTTCTGAAATGACGTTTCTAAAATTAATGTTCCTGAAATGATGTTTTTGAAATGATGCTTCTGAAATATTGATTTATTAAATGTTTTACTATATTCTATTCTCCCTGTTTATTAAATAAAATGAATTGAAATGATGTTACGATGCTAGGGTAACTTGTTACTGAGTCTTCGGCTCACCGTTTTGTTTTCCGTTTTAGGTACTGCTGGGGACCACGGAAACGAGTAGTGGCGAGGATTTCACTATTACCAAGTTCACCTAAGTTAATGTTAAGTTGTAACAAGTTTCAGTAAAGATTCGAGATTAAGTTATGTACTTTGATTAAGGAATTGAGAAGGATGATTATGTGAATTTTGGAGTTTAATAGCTTATGATTGATAGTTGCCTTGTAATTCCCAAGAGGGAGTTACGGCGGGTAATGTCCCGACCGAATTAGGTTAATTCCGCTGCTAATTATGATTAAATAATTGAATTAGAGGTCGGGGCGTTACAGCACCTACTCACCAACTTTATTCTCAATTTGCTGCAACTGAACAACAACAAACCGGTTTACCAAGACTACTTTATATTCAACATTACTCAAAATGAAAATAGCTTGAAGATAATAAGAAAAGGAATTTCCCCTTGTTCAGCTGAATTTTAAGTGACAGCATAAACATCGTAAAATCCATCCACTACCTTTTCATCGCATTGAACAACATTGTAGTCCTGCAAAGAACAACAAAATCGTTAGCAGTCACTAAAAGCACAATTTTTTTTAATTTGGTACTACCATTTTGATTGTCCATCATATAAGGGCCTGATTATTATATTATTTCATTATTTAGATCGATATTTTAGGATAAAGATGATGTCGCATTAATCTTTGATGAACCTTCCAAACAATTTTTCTTGCCTATTATTTGTTGTGATTAGTTAACTTTAAGTTTTATTTTATATAATCTTGAGACTAGCAACAAAAATGCTAACCCTTGATGATATTCTTCCCTTTTAGTTTCATTAATGGCAAATTAGTCAATTCATTTTTTTAATTTCAATTCCTTTCAATTCCCTATCCCCCAATGAGAATAAATCAAGAGAATACACCCCTTTATTTCCTATGGCCTTGTTTGGTAATTAGAGTTTAGCGTTTAGCTGTTTACTATTTGTATTAGCAGTTAGCTGATTACCTTTTTATTTAGCGGATTTGACTGCGAATTTGACTAGTTATTTTTATAAATGTGTTTGGTAATACTTAGCTGATATCTAAAAGATGGTAAACTATTTGATTGTCTAAAATGATATTTATGGACATCAATTGTTATAGCAATACCACTTTTCTTAATTAAAAAAAAATGTAGAGGGTGTGCTACTAATTTACAATTCTGGAGTATATGCTTTCAGAAAAACTAATTATTTAGCTGGTCCACCATGGGTAGTGCTTGGAAGTTAAAGTGCTTTTACTATTAAAATGAAAGATAAATAAATAAATAATAAGAACTCCAAATGAATCTACAAAGTGGTATTCTTCTTCTCCTTCGCCGCTTGAGTTCGACTGTAAAAAAAATCGATCACCTTCAACATTTTCCACTTTTTTTTAGAGATATAAAATAATATTGAGCAGTAATTAAAGCATCTAACTATCTCTCCATTACAATGTCTGCTTACCATTTTTTTTTGAGAGGTAATGTTCTTCCCTCTTCGTTTTAATGGAAATAAATTGTTATTCAAATTAAACTTTTATTGAAGCAAATTCACAAACAAAGAACGCAGTGAAGTACTCCGTATTATAAATTCATATTCATTTGTCTACAAATAACTAATACGAAGCAATATAAAATGTAAAGAAAAAAATGCAGATCTGTTAATGGACGAGAGAGAAGGAGGTTGAAGATGGGGGTAAACATGACTTTTCAATTCTTCAGTTTCAATCCTCTTTCACAAACGCTGCTATTTCCAACGTTTTTTAAAATTGGAGGATTTTGCACAATCCTCCCTTAAAATCCTCTCTTTACCAAACACCACTATTAGAGGTTTTGACTAGTCAAATATCTAATAGTAGTCCAAACCTCTAATTTTCTCACAAACCTCTATCTACCAAACAGGGCCTATATCCGCAATTTCACATTTATTTTCCATTTCCACAAAACAAACGAGATAATTCCAATTTACACCTTCTCATTTCCCATTTCCACAAACACCCTCCTCAAGGTTCAAAAGTAAATTGTCGTAAGAAGACGAAGACAGCATGGAAGATATTTGAAGAGAAAGAAACGAAACAAAACATTCCGATTAGCGGCAAATAACAAACCCCAAACAAACTCTAACCATGAAATCTCATCTTTTTAACATCATTTTTCATCGAAATCTACGTTCTGTAACTAATTTTCCCACTTTACAGCATCATTCTTCATCTGCTCAACTGAATTTTCTGCTTAAACCGCCATAGCCAAAAACTTCAACCTCACATTATCGCTCTAATGTCTTCACTATATAACCCCATTGCTCTTGCTTCTAGTTTCCATCACCATTATCCTAATCTTCGTTTTCTACCCTTTAATTTCAATTTTATTACCAAATTACCCGTTTCTAATTCCTTTGCTATTGGGTCTAGTTCTAGAAGCTTCCATTCATCGCCATTGAAGAAGGATTCTTCTTGCTTTTGTTGTTCCATGGCTGTCGAAGTTGGTTCTGCTTCTTCTGTTTCTCAGGTCTGAATTTCTATTATTGATCAATTTTATTGAATTGTTTTCGTTAATGAATTACTCTTTGTGGTATTTTTTGTTAATTTGAATGCATTTTGTGTTTAAAATTGATTTGATAGATTAATTTATTTGAGGTTGAAATTATAAAAATCTGAGCTTTTGGAGTTGCTTAAATTATTATCATATTGGTGAACTGTGAAGTGTGTACCTGTACTTGGAAGTTGTAAGTTCGGAAAATGTTTGGTTCACCATGAGAGGTTAGATATTAATACGAGGGTGAACAATCACAGTGCGAGGGTAGCTAACCCGTCGGATCAATGGGGGGTAGCGGAAATATCCACAACTTGTTAGAGGAGGGAAGAGCATAACGTTGTATACTTCTAGACCTCCTTTCATTGGGTAGGTGCGAAATTCACACTAGGTGGTGCCATGGTGGTACTTTTGAAGTTTTGAAGTAGGAAAATCTTCAACAAATAAATCTTTACTATTTGTCTTCAACAAATAAACCATGGATTATTTTGGTTTCGATCTTTTTGAAGGATTTTCCATTGGGAAGGCACCTTTCTTAGGCTTGGGGGAATAAGGTTCTCTGAGGAAGTGTAGTTGGGATTCATCTGCTTGCTATATTAAGAGGGTTTGACTCCATTAAATAGCTTTTGTTAGAAATATGTGTTCGTTTTGTGGTTTTATAGGGTAATTAGTCCATGGAGCATAGTCGAACCAACCTGTTGTTAAAATATTGGCTGTTATGTATGTTCTTATGGTAGTTCTATTCTTTACAGTTTGTGTGGCAGTGGCTAAGATGCAGTTTCCTACATCTGCACTTCAATTTAACATATTACAAAAATGTTAATAACTAGTGAGACCTTGATTGTTGCAGAGTGAATTGCAAGGAAGTTTGAATAGTTGTAGAGCGTATTGGCCTAGCAAGTATACATTTGCCTGGAATGTTGATATTGGTAATGGTTCATATTACTTATTTGCAAGTAAAACTGCTGCCCTAAAGTTTACAGATGCTGGGATAGAAGGTCAGTTTTTATATTATTCTTCTCTGATATATGTACCTGAAGATACATGGAAATAAGCTCCACTCTAACCTGGCTCTTTTTCGCATTGGCAGGATACGACGTGAAAATCAAGCTTGACAAGGACCAAGGGGGATTGCCAGCAAATGTAAGATGATGGGATAATCTCAATGCAACTTGCACTTTTCTTATTATAATCCTGAATCATCTAGCAAAAAAAAAGTTGTTGTATTCCCTTCCGCTCTCCCCTCTTTGTTCTGTATTTTTGTTTTAAATACATGTGTAATACTTTCTTGCGTCAAGTCTTGTTAGTTATGGATTTTCACATGCTAGCATGTTGAGATGCCTTATATACAGTTCATACCAGTTATATTTTGCAAAATTGGTACCTTGTGAAGCAATGCTTGAAAAATGTATATTCTCTTGCTGGTTTGCTTTGTTCTAATCGTTTTACATTTTCTTAGGTCACTGAAAAATTTCCTCATATTAGAGGTTACTCGGCCTTTAAAGCTCCAGCCACACTGGATGTTGATAGTCTGCTGAAGTGTCAACTTGCAGTTGCTGCTTTCAGTGGTAAGCTTTTAAGTTGTGACTTTGGCCACCTTAAGAGACATTCCACCAAAATGACGTCTTTTGCAAAAGAAAAAAAAAACTTAATGGTTATAGTTTTCTTGTTATTCACTACTTTGTATTTGGTAGTTACAAAAGATATATGGATTTTCCTGAAAACGTTCTCTAAGTTAGAGTGGGCCTATTGAATGATTGATTAACTAGTATTTAAAGTGAGATTTTTTTTAATTTTTTTTAATGATGCATCCATTTTCATTCAAAATCTGTATAATCGTTTAATTTATGCATCCATTTTCATTTAAAATCTATATAGTCATTTAGTTTATGCATCCATTTTCCTTCAGAGTTTGTATTATCATTTACTTTATGTTAAGGCAGGGGTTACTTATTTGCATTCTTTGTTCCACACTGTCCATTTTATGAATTTTCTGGCGCATCTGATTTCTTCTGTAATCACTTGGAATTACTGAGACAAGCACCTTGGTCTCTATCCCTGGTTACTGACAAGGTCTTATGTGGTATACAGCTGACGGGGCTTGCAGAAATGCTACTGGTTTGCAGTTGCCTGGCGTTATTGATGAGTTGTATTCATATGATGGCCCTCTGGGTGCTGTTTTCTCAGAAAACACCATATCACTGTACCTATGGGCTCCTACTGCTCAAGTACGTTGTCCTTCTCTTTCTTCTTCGCTTCTATGTTTCCTCCTATCTTTCTGGACCTGCACTCATATTAAAATATTATGTACTACTTTGCTAAAAGATGTTGTCTGCCATCTGTTCAAACAAACAGGCTGTTTCTGCCAGCATATTTAAGGATCCATCAGGTGGTGAACCATTACAAACCGTCCAGCTTATAGAGTCAAATGGTGTTTGGAGCGCTGTGGGGCCAAGAACCTGGGAGGGGTGTTATTATGTTTATGAAATCACTGTCTATCACCATAGCACCTTGAGAATTGAAAAAAGCTTTGCTATTGATCCATATGCCAGAGGGTATGTTAGTTTTCCTCAAAAATGAAAACGAATGCAGTGAATTGGATTTTTTTAATCTGATATGTCTTTCCCATGTTTATGTTTGTGGATGAACTCCTGGCTATCCAACCAACAGGACCAACATTAGGTTAACTTCTGTACTTTGTTTTTGTTTAACTAGGATTTCAGCTGATGTAAAGCGAACATTATTGGCTGACTTAAGCTCTGAAACTCTAAAGCCTGAAGGATGGGAAAATCTTGCTGATGAAAAACCTCATCTTCTTTCTCCATCTGACATCAGTCTCTATGAGCTGCATATAAGAGATTTCAGGTGGGTTTCCTAATATCTTGGCAGAAAATACTAGTTCTGTGATAATTGATTAATTGTTACTATTATTGTAGTCCAAACACTGTGAATCATTCTTTTGAGTGGTATATAAATTTCGCTTCAAGTTTTGAAGTACCAATTTGCTGAGACCAGGAAAATAACAACTTTCTGGAAATTAATTCCCAGTAACTAAAACACTTGAAGATTTAGGTGCACATAAATGCTTCCATTGTAAATCTCCAGTTTCCAATATCAGTTCTTCTGGTCTTTGTGTTTTATGTTATCACAAGGCTCTCTTGAAGATTCATGGCTCTACTAATTTTGTTCTGTTACAGTGCTTATGACCTCACTGTGCACCCTGACCTTCGTGGTGGATATCTTGCTTTCACTTCACAGGTATTTTAATGATTTTTCAGTAAAAGAATGTTTTTCATCTGCTTGGATATTTTCTTCAGTAGATCAACTTCAACACTGAAAACAAATTCATGTTTCGACATTGAAACCTATAGTAGATTATGGTCTGTACCCCCCGCCACACACACACACTCACACTCACGCGCACCCCAAAATATTGCCTTTGAGCTTGGTAGTCGGTTGACTGAAGATAATTGAAGAATTTTAAGATAAAAGGAAAAATTTGCATGAGATTAACCTTCTACCATGATAGAGCTACCATCAGAGGGCGTTGAAGACTTAAAGTTGATAGGGAAAATTTTTGAGGGAAAGGAAGAGGGAACTTAATTTGCAATGTTCTCTCAAGTCCTGGGTTGTGCTAAGATGAAGGAAGATTGAAAGTCTATTGTATTCGATGCAATTAATTCATCAAATAGAGCACATAATCCATGCGTGAAAGTGGGTGGACACTCTTAAAATGCTTATAAAAAGTAAAACAAACCTTCATCCAATTTCTGCTTATCAATCTTCTCACTGTTTTCGTCTATATATAGGCACAATCCATGCTTGAAGGAATATTGAAATTCTATTGTATTCGATGCGATTAATTCATCAAATAGAGCACACAATCCATGCTTGAAAGTGGGTGGACACTCTTAAAATGCTTATAAAGAGTAAAACAAAACTTCATCCAATTTCTGCTTATCAATCTTCTCACTGTTGTCTATATATAGGCATATTACGTTCTTTCCCTCTAACAAAGTCTCCCTCAAGCTGACAATAACTAACTTATTTGCATTACCTAACTTGCCCCTTCCCCACTATACTTGATGCATTACACTCTTGTAATTTGTTCTTGGTGTTTTATTTGTGAGAAACAGTGTTTTATTAGCATTACTGATTAAACTTGTACTTGAAGGACTCAGCTGGTGTTAATCATTTGGAAAAGTTATCTGCTGCTGGTCTTACTCACGTTCATCTGCTGCCAAGCTTCCAGTTTGCTGAAGTTGATGATGACAAAAAGAAGTGGAAATTTGTTGGTAATTACGATTTTCTGCCATCTTATCTGAAATTTTGATGCCATTGTATGAATCTCAATGATTATCATATTTTATTTAGAAAACATTGCTGAAATTATGTTAGTGGCCTTTGAAAATATTTGCTTGCTTGATCGCTCCCCAACTGAAGTTGACCATATTCATTAAAAAGAAAACACTCGCATTGAAAATGTAGTATAGAGATTATACCACCTAAATGTGAGAACAAGCTAGCAACTTCTCATGATTGAATACTTCAACGTCTTATAGGCTTCAGAGAAATTTACTCCATATCTTTTTGGAGTGGAACATGTACATTAATATACCATGATACATATTACATCTGTATACATCAACTTCAATTATTGCAAACACTGTATCAAAGGTAATCTTCCCAGGGGCATTAAAAATAAATTGCTTGCTCTTTGAGTCTACATGTGATGACTGTTGACGTAAGATTATGTTCCTGAATATTTCGACTTCAAAACGTTTTCAACTTTTTGAATCTTTTAGCGTTCCTGTTATTTTCTCGCTGGCAAATGTTGATTTATATCCATCTACCTTGAAGTCACTTTTAATATTTCTAACATATATCGGGCTCTATTTTTATTCATTCCACCGGTAATTGACAAGAACTTCTTTCCAGATACTAAGAGGTTTGAAACACTACCACCTGATTCAGAAGAGCAACAAGCTCAAATAACTGCCATCCGAGATGAAGATGGATATAACTGGGGGTGGGCTCCAATCCTTTTGGACTCCTTTTTAGTTAAAATATCCCTTCTTTTACAATATGTATTGTGTTGTTACTAATTTGTCCGTTTATGAAGGTATAATCCTGTTTTGTGGGGAACTCCTAAGGGAAGCTATGCAACAGATCCAAATGGTCCATGCCGTATAATTGAGTTCAGAAAGATGGTCCAGGTTTGGATCTTGCCCTCTTCTACGAGGGAACACAAAAATAATCTTTTCCAGAATTAGAATATACATCTAGGTGTTTACTTTATCATAAAACTAAAAAATTATCTTGGTTACAGGCGCTAAATCGTATTGGTCTTCGCGTAGTTTTGGATGTTGTTTATAACCATTTAAATAGCAGTGGGCCCTCCGATGATAATTCTGTCCTGGACAAGGTGTGCATATTCTTGATTCCATTTTTTTGCTTCACTAAGGATCTTTCTTTTTCTTCTTTTTAGCCTGCTAATATACATACTATGTTTAATAGATTGTTCCAGGTTACTACTTAAGAAGAGATAATGATGGTGCTATTGAAAATAGCACATGTGTGAATGACACAGCTAGCGAGCATTTTATGGTTGAACGCCTGATTTTGGATGATCTAAAACATTGGGCGGTGAATTATAAGGTGATTGTGCATCTTAAACTGTTTTCTTTTCACTTTGTTTTGCGAATTTGTCGTACTGTTGAATTGAAACAAGAGAGAAGCATACATGTCCTCTGCATTAACTATTGCTTGAATCTAAAAATAAAGATAGTTATTTTTTGTTTTTTACTCATTTTTTAACTTCCACCTAGTGTAAACTAGGTTGATAATTTTTATTTTTGTCAATTTCTGCTGTTTAATAAGGGTAAATTCTTTCAATGCTGCAATCTCAATTTCATCATCTGAATGTCTGAAACTTGTGTTTTATGACTACTGTCTTGCAGGTTGATGGTTTCAGATTTGATCTTATGGGCCACATAATGAAACATACGATGGTATGAATACTGCTATATTTTTAATTTTTTTTGGAAGTATAGTATCTAGGCCTGTTTTGATCCGTCTTTCTTATTTTTCTTTTTTCCCTCCCCTTTAAATAAACTTAACTGTTAGGTCAGTGACATTAAACTACTTGTTTAATGGATTCATAAGTGGGCTCCTTGTACACGATTTTCAGCAATAAGAGCTTTGACCAACTGTTAGCCAGGAAGCAACTTTAATGGGATTTACCTGTTTCTTAAAGGAAAAAACTGACACAAGGCCTAAATGGCCTTCATTCTGAAATCTACTGGACATAGAATTTGGAGAATTCTCTAATCAAAACAATCAGTCCGTATTTCTTTGGTTTTCTTTCTAAAAGAATGTGTCACACCATCAGCTGAGTGCTTGAGTCGAAATAACTTCCTTTACTGGTCGCAGGTGAAAGCGACAAATATGCTCCAAGGCCTGTCAAAAAACATAGATGGTGTAGAGGGTTCAAGCATTTATTTGTAAGTTTACACCAGTTTACACACTTGTAGTTAGTGGGTTGCTTCTGTTGTTTCATGTATGGATCATTGTATGCTCTTCCTTCAGATATGGTGAAGGATGGGACTTTGGCGAGGTGGCAAATAATGCACGTGGAGTAAATGCATCTCAACTGAATCTTGGAGGAACAGGAATTGGAAGGTATATGTTAATTATTGTCTCCTTAAGTTCTGTAAGTAAATCGATTTGATGTATTTGTTTCTGAGACCAAATATGATGGATCAATTCAAAGTTATGTATACTAAATAGTTAATATCATGATGTGATTTATATCAGTTCAGTTTTTAGATTTATGGCCCACGTGAACTAAGTAACAAGACTGGTTGTGTCTGTCTTGCCCCTCTGAAGCCTAAGAATGAAGTAGGATTGATGTCCTCCTAAAGAACCCCCGCACCAACAACTCTTAGATCACACGATTTTGAGGTCACCTTTTACTGAACATGGGAAGTGCCTCTAGGAGTCTAGGGAAGTGAAAAAGATTCTACTAGGCGACAAGGCTCTTTGACTGTTATTATGAATTTACGAGGTTAACCTGGAAAATAATCATCCATGTGGTCTTAAGTTGGCTGACGAAAAATATTTACTATTCACAGTTATTCTTTTGTCCTTGATAAAATAAAAATTTCAATAGTCGTACTCTTGATTGATTATGTTTTCTGTAAATGTAATATCTTAGGCATTTAGAATTAAAGTCAGTCGACTTCTTTTTAATCCTGCCAAATCTTGTTCAGTTTTAATGATCGGATTCGAGATGCAGTGCTTGGTGGGGGGCCTTTTGGTCCCCCTCTTCAGCAAGGTTACGTGACTGGTTTATCTTTACAGGTATAACATCTTTGATTTTTCATCTTTGATTTTTGTCATCTAAAAATATAAAATGAAGCAGTACACATTCTTGAATCTTAAACTTATCAATTGAGTTTATGAATTTGAAGACGAAGTGTTTATTCAGGTACTTACCCTTCAATTAATAATTCTACTAATGTGCAGCCTAATGATCATGACCATAGCGGTAAAGCCAATGCAGACCGTATGCTTGCTGTGGCAAAAGATCATATCCAGGTTCCATTCTCCGTGTCTTTCTGCTATGCCATAGATGATGTCAAGGATAAAGTTCTATTTTTAATATTTTTTCTGTAAAGAACTAATTTGTACCTCTTTTGGTGCTATTTACAAAAAGCTGTTGCCTAATGAAGGATATGTTTGTTATATTCTTTTCTCCCACTTAGAAGATTATAGCCCATTGTTTCACGCTGCTTCATTTTTGATTCACTATTGGAATGATATTGGTTGACTTTGGTCTCCTTGTTTCTCCCTAGGTATTTATTTAAAGGGTTATCTGTTCACTAACTTTCAATGTGATCGGAAGAGTTTACTCCTTAGCTATGTATATCATGTTGGGGTATTGGGGTTCTTTTAATTCACTTTTCACTAATGATATAACAAGAGTGTTTTATTGTGCAAACTCCAAGGTTGGGATAGCTGGATAAGTTCTTTTTGAGATCATATTCAGTCATCAGTCTGCTCATTCTAATCTCACAGTTTAACCCCCCACCCCCCCACCCCAACCTCCTGTAGTAGGAAAAACAGAAGATGGAACAAGGTTTAACTAGTAGATTACTGCCAGGTAAGAAATTTTAATGTCGCTTGATGTGTACTGACTAATGATAACTGTCTCTGAGTCGCCACTTCCTTTTCGAAGTCATATTAGCAGTAAAACCCTGATATACTTGCCACTTTGTAGTTTCAATATTCTTGATTGCCTGAACAGATGTGCAACTTTAGATTCAATTCTTAGTTTATGTTATTGCTGTTGGTTGATTCTAATGTTTCCTTCCTTTTCTCTTTGGTGTGAATTAGGTTGGGATGGCTGGAAACTTGAGAGACTACATTCTGACAAACTGTGATGGAAAACAGGTAGTTGTTTTACTAACTTCATGTGTTAGCTACGTGTTCTTGTCCTAGCCCTGTAATAGGAATAAAATTTCATTGGCAGCTCTTTTGTCATTAATCATCATCGATTCCTGAATTTCTTGTGCGATCATTTCTGAGAAATTGAGAGAAGATCCTTGACTTCACTCACAAATTCACATCTCATATTTCCAATATGTGTGTATGAAAATATTACACAACATCCCATCCATTTCTTTTATGTGGAAACAAAGACAGAAAGTTGAAGGTTGATGATTAGCAACTTGTCGAGATATTAGTATATTTCGAGAAGGGGCCTATATAGTATGTAAGCAAGGGTGTTTATGACAAAGATCTGGAATTAGCGTAATGTTCTTCAGATTGTTAAGACATATTTGTGCGGGAAAGTTGAGTGTGTTTACCCAAACACAGAATGCACCTAACAAGCTTACTTATTGATCGAGCTTTGTTTGTTGATCTCTGTTTTAAGTCATACATTCGCTACAGATAGATTTAGGATTCAATTATTTGTGTCTCCCAAATGACATTACCTAGAATATTCTACCATAGACCACAAGTTGAGTTGGGCCTGGAATGAAATGACAAGTTCATCTGAATCTTGAATATGGTACTTCTTCCCAATTTATGTGCACTCAATAATTTTGCAAGAGCTCATTACTGATTCCTGAAGACGGTGATAAGGACCTATATCCTTTATCTAGCATATTTTTTCATTCTTCTTATGCTGGTCAACTTGCATGAAACCATTATGAAAATCTTGCCTTCCAGGTAAAAGGCTCAGAAGTTTATACCTATGGGGGAACGCCGGTTGGGTATGCTATGCAGCCGATAGAAACTGTGAGTGTCAGTGAAAAGTTTATATCAATATCAACTTCATCAAATGTGTCCAAATGCTTGCTAATATGTTGTATTATTAATTCCCTTATTTCTGCAGATCAACTATGTCTCAGCTCATGACAACGAAACTCTTTTCGATATTGTCAGTTTGAAGGTGCATATTTGCAATAGCCACACGATCTTTTGTTAAACAGAAGTACAGAACTAACTTCCATTGATTTAACAATTTAACATAATTTTATTGGTTGTGCAGACTCCTACCTACATTACGGTGGATGAGAGATGTAGGGTAAATCATTTAGCTACGAGTATTCTAGCACTTTCCCAGGTTACTATTCTTACTTCTTGATGTTTTACAAATTCGTATGTAACATTAATGCCAATTGATATCAAGTGTATTTTAGAAGAGGGGATAAAAATAATTTCCAAAATAAACACTGAAAACATGCCAAAATTGAAACTAAGATACAAGTTCTATTTATTTCAACAACTGTGTGGTGTAGTTTTTGCCTATGCCAAGACTTAAGGAGGTCACACATTACAGCCTTACCCATAACCATTCTAAACTATATTAATTTTATCCCCAAATATTTAAGGAAAGGGAACATTTGTCGTGAGCGATGGTTAAGGGACATAAGATAGACATACAAGACCAAAAGAAGGAAGAGAAGGAGTAGGAAAGGACATGCAGAAACCTATGTATAAGCGATAATGAAAACAAAAAGGTCCTTGATCTTGGTGTGACTGGATAAACAGGGAATTCATACTATGACGATTTTCCGTGTTTTTACAGCTTAAATGCCTCTTATTGAAAATATATGTAATGTATAATAATACCATGTTTTCTGAATGTCTTGTATTACTCTAGGGAATACCCTTTTTCCATGCTGGTGATGAGTTGCTACGTTCAAAGTCCCTTGACCGTGATTCTTATAACTCTGGTGATTGGTTTAACAGGTTTGTGATAATGTTATATTTCTACACTAATGTCATATTCTGTATTTGTCCACAAAAATGACTCCAAGTATTTTATGATGGTATTATTTAAAATATTACTACTGGTTTTCTCTGGTTTCGCTACAGTGCAGCTATCCTAATGCAGTCTTGTTCTCATGTTTTTCATCAGATTAGACTTCAGCTATAACTCCAACAATTGGGGTGTTGGTCTCCCTCCCAAGGATCACAATGAGAGCAATTGGCCATTGTAAGCTTTGTTTCTTTCAAAAAAATAATATTAAACAATGGCCTTTCCCAATCTTTGTTTCTTTCAAAAAAATAATACTTCGTACTCCGTACTAAACAATGGCCTTTCCTAAGCTTTGTTTCTTTCAAAAATTGATTGTGGTGTATCTGTGTGGTTATACCCTTTCAGAATCAAGAAAAGATTGGCAAACCCGTCCTACAAGCCTGACAAGAATCACATTATTGCTGCTGTTGAAAATTTCACCAATTTGTTGCAAATTAGATACTCTTCTCCACTATTCCGTTTAAGAAGTGCAAAGGATATTGAGGTAAAAGCAGGATTTTTTGCATTACTATCAAACTCCACGGTTTCACAAAAGCAAATATGATATTTAGATAAAAACAACTATTAGTAAATAACTGCGTGGACATATTTTACCCTTCCTTTTAGTTGGGTAACTGAGTAACAGAAACAAACTTTACGCATAATTGTTGATGTATATCAGGATCGAGTACGATTCCACAATAATGTTCCATCTTGGATTCCTGGGCTTATAGCTATGAGCATTGAAGATGGTCATGCGGGAGCCCCTGGCTTGTCACAGATAGATCCCAAGTAATTTTATGATACACTTGCACTTCTCTCTAGTGGCAGTTTATAAATCGTGTCAGCTGCTAACATTTGATAGATTGGAAGAACAATATCTTATTTTCTTTGTTTTTACAGGTTCCAGTACATTGTTGTAATAATCAATGTTCAGCCTACTGAAACCAAATTTGTTAACCCAGATCTGCGAGCTAAATCCCTACAGCTGCATCCAGTACAGGTAACAGATACTGCCTCTTTTCCTCATTTTCTTGTTCACATTTTACCTGAACCAAATTGTCCTGACCTAGAAGTTAATAATATAACTAATGTTAGTTTTTTCTTAAAAATGTGATTATCAGAATATCCGAATGTGTCCGACCATAAATTGACCCATGAAACACAAATATAACACAGACCAAATGAGCCAAAAGCCTGAAACCAATCCATATTAGAACAACCCATTTGCCACCTCTAATTTAAATAAGTAGAACTCTTAATCTCGTATGCACTTTAGTACAAAACTCCGGACATCACCCAACACTAACAAATTTGTATCTCTTAATCCATGTAATCTTGTATGAACCTTTGGCAAGAAATCCAGTTATAACGAGTAATGATGACTCTCTCTGTGAAGTAGAACTAAAACATAATAATAATCCTCATCACGCTCTCTATATCACTCTAATGCTTTGCTGTGCTCTTCTCCAGTCAACATCAGGGGACACGGTTGTTAAGGAATCAAAGTATGAGCCTTCTACTGGATGCTTTACTATACCTCCTAAATCAACTGCAGTGTTCGTTGAGCCACGGCATGTTTAAGCTGAAGTTGAAGGGTCTGTCCAAGACGGCGACCGCATGTGGTTGTCAGTAAGTGGAGTTACTTTCTGCATATTACACGGTTCAATACAAATAAATAACGTCTGCTACCGCAGCGAGCTGAGGTCTCACAGAATAAGTTACAAAAAAGTTAGCAGTTATATTTCATAAGTTCATAGTTCAGCTGAATAAGAACCACCAAAATCTTACGTTGTACTTGTAGCAGTGCTTTTGTCACGCATAAATAATCAGTTGCTTGTTAACCATACATCCGATATGAATGAATAATTTTTTTTTTTTTGTTGCTGTTTCTACACTTTTGCCAATAAAAGCTCGTGCCTTGACTTAACGTGCTTTTCATCGTCTTTAACTTATAAAAGGGAGGGAAGCTTTTAACTAATTAACAAAGGTTAGAAGAAGGTAGAATGTTTTTACGCTGGAGTTTCTGCTTTGGTTCAGAAAAATCATTCAGTAAATACTGCAGTGATTCAAGCTCCTGGAAACCAGGAATAGGAGTGGGTAAACTGCTTCACTCTGTATAACTGTGTCCAGAAGTAACGTTCTTTTGGCTGCATATTTGATTCAAAATTGCTGCAATTGCTCTGATTGAAGGTACTTTCTTGCAGCTCAGAAAATGAGGTCTAGGGGAGACCACCCATCATCCACTTTGTTCTCTACTCCAAGCATTTCTTCTAGAGGTCTACTTCAATGTTATCCCGATCAATAATAGCTTTATGTAGTATTTCTTCCGTTTTTAAATATTCGCAACGTTTGGACTTTTTACGCTATTAACTATTCTGTATTCACATATTATATTTTGACTATTTTTGGTGACTTATGTAAGATAAATTATACTCATGTAAGATAAATTTTGACTATAATGTGTATTTTCAAAATGTCAACTTTATAAAATAAATTGCTTAAAGATATTAATGATCAAAGTTGTGAATTGACATGCGTGAAAGTTATCAACGTTGCGAGTAAAAACAAACGCATGAACTATTCTACACATGCGTGAAAGTTATCAACGTTGCGAGAAAAAACAAACGGAGGAACTATTAGAAATTACTTTCTCCGTTTCAAAAAAAATTGCAACACTTTTAGTTTCATCACTATTCATATACTAACTTTGACCAAGTGTTTTACTAATTTATTAAAAGCTTGTTATAAGTAAAATTTTGGTGGATTGATCTCATTGTATATTTTCATTATATTAAAATTTTAAATTTTAAAAATTAGATAATTAGAGATAGTTACAGTCAAAGTTGTCTCTTAGCAAACGTGCTAATCAAACTGTTATGATTTTTTTGAAACGGGTGAAGTATTACTTAGCTTGTACTCAGTATTAAAGCATATACTAGAGTTGTCAAAACGGTAACTCGAGTCGGTTCTGGTCATCTCGGGTCTCGGGTCATGATCCGTTCGGGTCGTGTCTGATCACTTATTACCCAAGTTCAGGTCGGGTTTAGTCAGGTTGATTTCCGGTGGGTCATGTCTTATCTTTTTATTTCGGGTATAGGTCGGGTTCGGGACGGGTCTTATTCCGGTCGACTACAATTTCGGGTTCATGTCTTATTGAGTCGGGTTTGTAGCATTTAATTTCGGGTATGGGTCATGTTCAGATCAGATAATTATCGGGTCGAGTTTAATTCACTTTCGTACACGGGTTAAGATCGGGTCTAATAACTATCAGGTCTAGTCAAACTTTTATTATATAGTTATTTTTTTCTTATATTGAAAAATTAATTGTTCATTTATTTCAAATTTGAGTTTTATTTAAACCAAGTTATCTTGTGTTTTTGTCAAGTCAATACATATTTAAAATTAATATGAGATTACGAGTCTCAATAATCGATTTGGTCATCTCAACACTTTAAAGTGTAAAATGGATAATTATTAATTATACATAGGTGAAACACATCATGTACAATTTTACATACTAGAAAATAGGTTAAGTTTAGTCAAAATAATAGGTCAATGACAAGTCAAGTTTCCAACAGGTGTAATACATCATATTTTTAAGTAATTATAAATATATTTAATTACATTTATAAAGCATTTTGTAGATTTTATAAATAAAAGTTGCATTTAGGTATTTATTTAAATGTATTTTATTAATTAAAAATATCTTTTATTTTTAATTGGAAAGAAAATGATTTTAGTTTAATTGGGGGAATTTTAATTAGGTTATGAAAAGTAAAACGAATATTAAGTGTTCAAGCCTAGTTCAATTTCAATTGCTAGCACAAACAAATTAAACAAGCTCGTCTTATTGATTACGAAACCTATAAATACTTGTTTAATCCTCACAAACCCCTACTTAATCTTCAAAACCCTCATATTTTTCTCTCTCCTCCACTCGGTCCTTTCTCTCTCTCTTTGTGTCGAGCACCCGCACACCACCAGGCACGCAGGCCTCGTGCCCTCGCTGCTCGAGTCGCTGCATTGCTGCTCGCCCCTTCCCCTTGCTACGTGCCCTTGCCTTGCGTCGCTGTCTCGCGCCTAGCCAAAGCAAACGAGCAGCAACAACAGCAGCGTTGCCGCGCGCTGCTCGTGCTTCCTCTCTCCCTCTCGCCTTAGGTATTTATTTAAATGTATTTTATTAATTAAAAATATCTTTTATTTTAATTGGAAAGAAAATGATTTTAGTTTAATTGGGGGAATTTTCATTAGGTTATGAAAAGTAAAACGAATATTAAGTGCTCAAGCCTAGTTCAATTTCAATTGCTAGCCCAAACAAATTAAACAAGTCCGTCTTATTGATTACGAAACCTATAAATACTTGTTTAATCCTCACAAATCCCTACTTAATCTTCTAAACCCTCATATTTTTCTCTCTCCTCCACTCGGTCCTTTCTCTCTCTCTTTGTGTCGAGCACCCGCACACCAGCAGGCACGCAGGCCTCGTGCCCTCGCTGCTCGAGTCGCCGCATTTCTGCTTGCCCCTTCCCCGTGCTACATGCCCCTGCCTCGCGTCGCCTGTCTCGATCCTAGCCAAAGCATTGCTGCTCGAGTCACCGCATTGTTGCTCGCCCCTTCCCCGTGCTACGTGCCCCTGCCTCGCGTCGCCTGTCTCGCACCTAGCCAAAGCAAACGAGCAGCAGCAACAGCAGCGTTGCCGCTGCTCGTGCTTCCTCTCTCCCTCTCGCCGGCCTTTAAACACCAACTGTCGTGCCCCTCTTTGTGGTCGGCCAGTATTGCTCTCCTCTTCCCTAGTCTCTCTTCTATTTAAATTATTTTTTTAAACTATGATTAACTTTATGATTATGATTTAAATTAATTTTGAGGATTGATTATGGATTTTGATTATGTTTGAACATTGATTGCTGAAATTATTCAAGAGGCTTATAATTTTCAGATTCGTTTTAAATATTAAAGCATTAATTTTTAGGGGTTTTAAGGGTGTTAATGTTAAACTAGGGTTAGGGTTTTAATTAGAACCACATGATTGATTGATTAGCAAAATTAGATGTCAACTTTTATTATGATATGTCGGTTTTTAAAGATTTTAAGCATGAAATTAATTAATATTCATGCTAGGGTTTTAAGTAATTAATTAGAATTATTATTTACGCCAATAACGATTAATTTCTAATTAATTAAGGCGATTTAAAAGTTAATAATATTGATGAAAATTTAATGAACATGAGGATTGATTAAGATTATATATTTCATGATAGGAGGATATTTCTAGTTAAGTGGATTGAATCACGAATTAAGTGGCCCCTCTACTTAGGTACTCAATATACGTACAAATCTAGGGCAACCCAAGTTATTCATGTGAATACATGTTACGTTTCTAATGTTGCTATTCATGTTTACTTCGATTATGGATTCATGTTTACTTCGATTATGGATTCATGTTTGAGTATGTGAGCAAGCATGTTGGTATGGTTTATGTTTGTTGAACTTAATAGCAAGCATGTTGTCCAAGTTTGATTTATGCATGTATGGTTTATGCGCATGCAAGGAAGTTTATTTATGCTATAATACGTAAGGTCTAGCATACTAAGAGTCAATGTTTGTTTGTTCCATGTTGCACTATTCAGTATTCACATGTGCTTCGTCCGTCTAGGGTATACAATTTCAGTAACCACATATGTTTCGGACATGTAGGTATACATTTATATAGTCATTGTCAAGGTGAATTGAGTTAGGAGTTATCGGTACCTAGTGCACAACCCGCATGTTAACAGGCATGTCGTGGACGACTCACATGATAATAATTTTGTTGAGAAGGAACAAGGTAGTAATTCATTGGAGTCATGTGTGTGTTGATCACAAATCCTAAAGGATTCTAAATGAAGCATTGTTTGGTAGTTTATTTATTAAATGGTTTACTTGATTGTGTCTTGAGTCGTCTTTTGAATAAAATATTAATAAACGTAAAGTGAAAACGAAAAAGCTTCAAAACTCTTGGAACGTATGCACCTTGGGTAGGAACAATGGGGGAAGTACGACCGTAAGGAAGTTACTTCATTCTAATTAGTGATACAAGATATTGTATTGCTATTTTTATGCGCAGGGAATTTCTTCACATTCTAATAATCAAGTTGACACAGGGTTACTATTATTTCTTTTAGAGTTTGGAGGGATCCCAAAACTTGTCCACTGGACTTTCTTTTTCAGGAACCCGTTCGATTCTGATTCTAATTAATTTATAAAGACAAGAGCCGTGTCTTGAGTTGAGTCTTGTCTTTATATTTAAATATTTATTAGATGGATTTTTCATGTGGTTTCAATTATCGTATTTTGGAGTGAAGCTTGTTTAGTTAGGCATTGTTCTAGCTTGTAGTATTTAGCTTTTGCAGATTATGTGCTTTATGTCTCTTGGTCATGGCGTTTGCCATATGAACCTATGATGATCCATCAATTGCATTTGCATAGTTGAGGAGTATAATTTTCTAAGCAAGATTTCTAGATGTGACTTGCAAGTGAAGTTATCATTCAGAATTTGACTTGCAAGTGAAGTTATCATTCAGAATGGGAATGTTGAGAGTGCTTTATTTTACTTGTATTGTTTCTAAACTCAGTTTTAATAATTAGTCTAAGGTATACTTAGTTAATGAATTATTTTAATTGGACTTTTGGTTTGGGCCTACGTGGTTCCAACTTGTAGTAGAGGCCACGGCCATTAACTAATATTTATATTTTGAAAGTTAGTTACTCCCGCTGCATAATTCTGGTACTAGCCTTAACCGTTATCACGCTAGCAGTAATATTCTGGTAATTCCTCTATTTATGTTAGAAAATGGTTTTATAAAAGCAAGGAATTATGAGGGTATTACAACAGGACAGTTAAAATCAGGTAACTTGTTGTCTCTCGTCGGGTCAATAATAGGTTTTATCTGGTTGACATCGGGTCGGGTGTTTGAATCGGGTTCGGGTCATTGTCCGGTCGGTTCATTTCTGTTATTGGTTATATTTCGGTTGGGTTCGGGTCCGGGTCATGCATTAATGGGTCGGAATTGGAGTCCTTGTAGGATTCTAAGTTTAATTAAATCGTATCCTACTAGGATTCCAATTCCCTTTTCCAAACCTCTATAAATAAGGGCCTAGGGTCATAATTCATAAACACGATTGAAGTATTCAAAGGGTAAGTTTTGAAAGAAAATTCAGCCACACTCTTGCACAATAATAGCCGAAAATTCTTAAGCACCTTAAGGGCGATTCTAGTTGGTCAATCTTGAGGCGGATCCGGACGTACTGTGGACTATCTACGGAGGGACGACACTTGGAGTCCTAAAGACTTGTTCTTGTTCGGTTCGGGCGCAGCTAGGGAGGGCACGCAACAAAGTGTATGCATCTAAACTATGCTAAATGATTATGTGTAAATAATATGTTTTCCTGGCTTTATGGTTTTTCCGCATGATTTATGTTTAACAGTGGTATAAGAGCCTCTTATTATATTCATAATCTAAATTGCATAAACATGGTTAAATTTCACAAATTTGCAAGGAATTAAAAGGGGTGATTAATTTTCGTAATTGTTAATTAATTGCAAATTGCGTTTATTTAATTATATGTACGCAGTTTTTCGGCAGTTTCTTCGTTACTCATCCAAATCGAGTGATTTTTGTGTCAATTCCGCACGTAAAAGGCATTCTAAATTTTTGACAAAAATAATAATTTTCGGCCGAACCCAGAATTCCCAAATTCGAAGCCTAACTATGACTTTTCGGAGGTTTTAGTTTTTCGAACGCAAAAGTTTGTAAATTTAAGATGTTAAATTAAGTATTTGCGATTCTTGTTGATAAATCTTGAATTTTTTATTGACCTACAGTATATGTTTAACAAGTTTGAATGCCTAGCCTTATTAATTATACAACCTAATTTGTAATTATGATTAATTTGTTGAAATTCGAATAATTTAGAATTAATTTGATTTTCATAATTAATTAATAGTTTAATTAGGTATCTATGATTAAAATCCACCATAAAAATTGTTAATTTATGTTAAATTTTTAATTTTTATGACCTAGATTTGAATCCATGTTAATCGGAAATTAATTGATTAATAAATTTTCGATTTTTCGCCCTAAAATTATGAAATTAATATGTTTTATTAATTTGTCATTAATTTTGAATTAAAAATTTTAAATTTTTATGAAAACGCTCATTAATGTTGCACGCACAAAGAAATGGAAGCTACGTGTTACCCTTAAGGGGTGTTGTATAGTGCGGGCACGCGACGACGAGCAAGGGAGCTCGTCGCCCGTGCGGTACAAATGCAGCGAGCGACATAGCGCATGGCGCGCGCACGAGGCAAGGGAGCTTGTGCGTGTGTGCCGTATGTGCTATACGATGGGCGAGGGCGACGATACAAGGCACGGGCGACGAGCAAGACGCGTGTGGGCAGCGATGCTGCGGCGCCACAGCGCGCCTGGCTCGCCCAGCCAGCAAGCGAACGCGCGAGCAGGGAGCGATCCCTCGCTCGGCGCGCGCTGGCCTGCGCAGCAATACGCGACACAGCACAAGGCTGCGCGCAGCGTGGCCAGTTGTGGCGTGTGGTTGTGTGTGCTTTGTGCTACGATCAATCGAGCGGGGCGCGCTGCCTCGTAGCTTGATGGGGCTTGGGCGCAAGCCCAAAGTGCCTCGTCTTGCGACGGTTGGTACGTTTTGATTTTAATTTTAATTTTCAGTTCGGAAACGATTTTAATTAATTTTAAAATTCGAAATTTAAATTGTTTTCTTGGATTTAATTTTGAATATTATAATTATTATAAATTTTATTTATACTAATTATTTTACTAAAGTTAAATCTTGAATTAATTTAAATTCGTTTAATTCAACTGAAATAAATTAAATAAATGGATTTGATTATAAATTTATATGAGCTTTAAATTTTAATTAAATTTGTATGTTTCCGGTTAGACTAGAAATACATTTTTATGTTTAAAATTAGTAAAGCATATGAATTTATTGGTTTAAGTGGGAGCATTTTTAGTCATAAACTCTTGATTAGGTCTACAAATCCCTTAAGGTTAAACAACTTGATTAGAATTAATAAGGACTGAATAATTGGTAGATTATTGGTGCCCTTGATTAATTGCTGCAAATATTTATGTGATGCATAACGTGTTTTACTAACCAGCTATGTGGGCCATTCATGATAATGAATGGGTGAATGGTATATATATTGTATATGTACTGTCTTGCAGGTTATGAAGTGACTAGTGTGGCCCAAATAGGATAGAAAATATGGTCTGCGTACCATTAATTTGAATGTAATTGGTCTAAAGTACCAAAATTATTTTTCAATTCAAATATGGTCTGCGTACCATCAAATAGTTGTAATTAGTTTAATTATAGCTTATCCTATTTGAAGAAAATGGCTCCTCCCACGGAGATTTTCAAGACGGACTTTGAAGTTGAAGCTTCAAGATGAAGTCGGGCCATGCTAGATCACATTTATCTTATGCATGTTTTAAGTAATTTATTGCTTTTAAATATGTCTTAAATATGCATGAGATCGAAGCTTGATTATGTTGCATGATTAAGGATTTTAGTTCACTTAAAATCTAACCAACATAGTAAGAGCCTTAAGTTCCAAACTTAAAAATTGAGTTAAAAGGTGCCATGCCAAAATAACACTTACTTGGATATCCTTTTTTCACCGATCTTAGTAATAGTTTTCCGTCATAGCGAGGTGTTACTTATCGATACTAAAGGGGTAAGGTACACAAATAATTGTGAGTACATGTTAGTTTTGGTGAAACTCAACGATATAAGTAAGAAGTCCTTTTATGTCGTGGGAAAATCGATAGGTTTACCTAATAAGTTCTTAGACGTACCTATCAACCAAGAGTAGTTTCTAGACTATTAGCAAAAGGCTTTTGCTTACCTAAAATATTTTAGAATTGAGTCAAAATACATAATGTGCTTAATTCTTTAATGGATTTTAGGGTCTTGGAATCATTTTATTCACACCTGCCGGAACAATAAATTCGAATAAAATGCCAATGACTTGTTTAAATTGCATGATTGCTTTAATTTTCAAGTTATTACTCATGATAAATGTTTAGACTTTGCATGCTACAATGTATGTTTTAATTATTGTTTATAATTAAATATCTTGCACTGCAGTAAATCCTTTTAGAAAGGTAACAGTAAATTTCCTCGAATGGTAATGAATCCAAGAACGATTCATGGAAATGAGAGAAAATGAGCAATTTAAAATGTACGTTTCTTTTAGCGACTTTTATGGTTGTTTTCGAGTATCAAAAATCGAATGGCAGACCAATTGGTGCTTGTGAATTCAAAAATACACTGTAGTTTTGAGATCATAAAGCATTGAGCTTAAACGCTCAGCTTTACCAATGGTTAACAACCTAACATCTTTGTCCATTTAATTCTCGAATGAGTCTAATCCCTAGACATTCGAATAGATCGATGCTTAGAGAACTTTAGAAGCTTCTGGTAAGATCATCTAGTTGAAACAAAATATTCAACATAAATTAAATGGTAAGAACCTTGTTGGAGTGATATTGGACATGTCTAACAAAGTATAAAAGTCAACACTAAAGAATTCAATTCTTAAGACTATAAGAAAGGGTACAAGAAATAGGAAAACAAGGAACAAATGAAAGGAATTTACGATTCCGTTTCTACCTATAAGTTTATGTTTAAAGAGAAGTGACCTAGCAATCAAACTTCCTTGGTATCATATACCACTTGAGGTTCTTACTTCCGTAATAACTCAAACAATGGAAGCTAGGATACACTAATGACCTACAAGTGGGAAATGAAGCATGGCAATGCTACATTAGTTGTAGGGTCATCTAGTTCGTTTTAAGTCCTTTCAAAGGCTGGAACTTAATGGCTATTTTGTTCCATAATCAGCGTACCTAAATTTGTGCTTCAAACACAGAAAGACTCACATTCAAGAAAAACAAAAACAATGTTTATTTGTTTATTTGAATGAAATGGTCATTTACGGGTTGAGTCAATATGCTCGATTAAAAACAAACAACTCTTTAACAATAAAAACTTTACTAGGTTCAAATCAATCTCTTGATTTGAGTTCCACTGATCTTTGGCAGTGTTGCTTAGACCATATCAACAAGTTAACATTCAAAAGCTCTATTTTGATGGACTTTTGAAAGTTGATTGATTTCTAGATCAATTTAAGACAACTAGTCTTACTTGTTGAAAGTAACAAAAGATATGAACTATTGTTAGAACACCTAGACAAAAGAGTTCAAAGCTAAAGAAAGATTTTATGAATTTATTATTTCACATGGATTTGAGTGAATATAGGTTTATTTACTCAAATGTGATATAAGTTGAATTTGTGGCTAGTTCAAAGATTCAGAAGTATAAAATCCACTTGGCAAGAAATCATAAAGATCTAGGTTAGATCATGTTGTTGATTACTTATACCAAGAATGATCATCAATGATTGTGTGTTGTAATTTCACGATCTAGCTCCATAAGATATGGTATATCTAAGTTGGAATGATCGAAGTCGATTAGTACTTGATTCGATCAATGATGGGTCATAAAGACTTTTCCTATAATTTCTAAACAAAATGCTCAACTACCACCAAACTAAACCAAATTCGTCAAAGCTATTGAAAAGTAATTTCAGAATATCTTTTCATAATATATCTACAGAGTTGCTAAACTCAGTGGGAGCTTAGTGTTTGTTATTCAACAAACTAAGGCCCAAGTCTAGATATATGTTTCATTGTGATTTATTCAAATGAGACACAAGGGTATTGTTTCTACCACGAATTTTTGAGAACATAATGTTTGTTTGCTCGAAATAATGTCCTTTTGGAGATTCGTTTCCAAAATGACAAGTGGGAGAAAATAGACCTCGAAAGTCTTCAAGGCGAACAACAAACATAAACGGACATTCCGGAGGCTTTTCGAAGTGCTTCATGAAATCCGAACTTATTCTTTAAGGACTTTAGAAGTGGCTTTAAAGAATAGACATCTCTTAGAAGACTTTACAAGTGCTTTAAGGAGAACAGAATAATCAAAGGACTTTCAAGTGGCCATTGATATTCTATTGTTTGATGTTCTATACCCAAGTAGGCATAGAGTTCAATTCACTGAAACTATGAGATTCTTCTATTAGATAGTAAAGAAACATGGAGTTCAGATCACTGAAGCTATGCGATTCTTCTATTAGATAGTAAAGAAACCTACAACTTGCAGTCAAACTATTATCATGTAGTTTGTGACCTGTAAGAAAGCTATGACGAAACCCAGATTCCCTAAAATGGTTAGAGGCCATATATAGACTCAAATGTTTTAAATGGTTAGAGACCATAAAACATACTCAATGTTTTGATGACAAAATTGAAATTTTGTTAATTTGCAAGAATAGTTTTACACCTATTGGTTGCAAGTTTGTTTTAAGGATAAAAACCATCAAACATGAAATTGTGTTCACACACAAAGCTAGATTAGTTGCTAAAGGTTACAAGCAAATTCATGGCATGGATTGTGTTGAAACCTCATGCATAATCGTAATGCTCAAGTCTATAAATCAAGAAATGTTGCATATTTATACATATGGCAATTGGATGACAAAACGAATTCCTCAATCAAATGTTGGAAGAAAACTATGTACATTGCATGTCATAGGATTTGTGGATCCAAATAATGCTTGAAATGAATGCTAGCTTATGAAATCTAAGTACAGATTTAAGCAAGCAATTGGGAATTGGAATTGTATTTTAGTGAAGCTAATAAGTATTTTAGTTTCATAAAATGTACATGATTCTTATAGATATATAAGAAGTTTAGTGGGATTACATAAAACTTAATTGGTCCTATGTGTATCACACACATATCTCTCTATTGTGAAATAACATTCAAATGCTAATAACTTAGGTTTGAAATTATTCATCAATGACGGACCAAGGCGAAACTTAGTGCATACTGGGTATTAAGATCTATTTACAAAGATCTTATATTATTGTTTTGGATTAAGTAATGGCATTTACTAAATCAAACACGAAAGACTCCATTGGAGATATTCGATCCATATGAATAAATCTAAGTAAAGAATGTTTGAACTATGTATAAGCATTTACTAAGTTAAACATCAAAGGATCTAAGTAAGATTCTTAACCTATATTATATGTCAAAGAATTTAGCTGGATTTAGTATCTACTGAAACTAGATGAGCTAAAGTTACATGAATAGAATTCAATTGGGAATTATTCTGCAAAGAATTTATCATGTATGATATAATATGAGGATCGCCAGAAACGTATCGTATGACTTTAGGCATGACGAACATATACCAATCTCTATTGATCTAAGTGAAGATCAACTAGATTGAGATCAAGAATACTTATGGTACTTGAAAAGGTACATAGGAACAGTTCTTGATTCAAGGAAATAAAGATATGCTAAATATTGATGCTACACGCATAAACACTGGCAAAGGATCAAGCAAGACCCTTTGGAGTTAACCATTGATAAGGACGAGCTATAGAGCATCGTGTTTTGAAATGACAACATGGATTGGAGACCATGAGTTGTTGCGTGGGAAATTAAATATTAATTTCTATGTTCTAAGATATAGCTGGAAAGTCTTCCACAAATCTGTGAACTGCTTGGATAAGTGAATCCAAACAAAGCATCACTAGCAACCTAAACAGTTGAAGTAAAAGTACTTATTGCCTAAGAAAGCAATAAAACAGGGTTGTTTATGTTGAAGAGTTCTTCATTGAACTTGGGTAGATCACATGTCTGCTAACTTGATGGTTCTTCATTGCAAAATGCATAGAACCACTATCGAAGTAAGAAAGACTAGATCACATAATAAACAAACTCAAAATATCTTATCATCATATCTCGAAAAAACATTCGATGAAAAGGATATTAAGATTGGAAAAGCATGATAACTAAACCTATGCAACAAGTGAGAAGCAACACTCACATTGTAGCACTGGAAATCAAGCATAGCTTTAAAATTCCATGAACTGTTTTAGAAGATGGGTTTGAGGCCCATGGTTGTAAAACATTGGGGTTGAACATTTATCATATATGAAATGTATTTTCATATTCCATTTAATCTTGGTTTAGTATTAAATGATGAGTCCCTTCAAATTTGACGATATATTCAAGATAGACTGTCAGGACCAGTCCTGTGACTAAGAAATGTCTATCAAGTGAACTTGAATGTCAAAAGTTGAAAATGGTCCCTGGTCGTCGGAGTTTTCTACAAAGATGGACGCATAGAAAACGTTAGACGACTAGAATGCAAGATGACTAGTAGTTCTGTTTCTTGAACTATGTGGACATGGCAATGTCAAATTCATTTGCATAGATACTTACTTTGGGAAGACTAGTATCGGACAGACCTATGAAACTTTACTGTAAGAGATGAAAATCTGTCATAAGTAAATTTCATTAAAATTATTAGACACTAAATCCTCAATACCTGAGTGATTTGAGATTACTTGTTTGAGAACTGGTTACTTTGATGTTGACCAACCGTCGCACCGTAAAAGGAGGCTACAAAGGCAACGCTCAGGTAATCACCTATCAAACGAAGTCTAATCTCAAGATCGCAAGATTGGGATTGTCCTCCCATAAATCGGGATGAGATGCTTAAAAGTTGTACAAGGCCACTCGGAGAGCTAGAAACTGTAAAATGCATGGCCGTGCACGGATGAATCATAGGCTATGATTATCTGTTTATTTGATCAGTTGAACTCTGAAACCGAGAAACACCTCTGGACATAATAAGGATGACAACTCTTACCTTATGTTCAAGAGCAAGAATCGAGCGACAAAGGAATTAGGTAAATGCACACTTGTCCCTAAGGACAAGTGGGAGACTGAAAGAAATAGTGCCCTTGGTCCAAGTATGCATTCAATGTTAAGTCTAATAAATGCGGTTCAGTATTAATTAACAAGTTAATAATTCAGTGAGATCAAGTGAGCTGAATGCCTGACTAGAGGCCGCTTCAGTTCAAGTGGAATTAATTATATTAATCCACAGCTTACTCTTGACTGAACCCGTAGGGTCACACAAATAGTACGTAAACGGATCAAGTGTTTAATGGCATTAAATACTCCATCTATGGATATTCAGAATCGACGGATCTTGGTTTCAGTGGGAGCTGAGATCGTCACAAGCAAGAAATGAATACTCCGAAAACGATGATATTGCCGGAAACGGAAATATGGATCGTATCGGAAATGTAAATATTATCCAAGTCGTAGATGTTGCCGGAAACGGAAACATGGTACGTATCGGAAAATATTAACGGAAATGGAAATATTGCCGGAATCGGAAATATTGCCGAAAACAGAAATATTGTCAGAATCGGAAATATTATCGGAATCGGAAAATAATTCCGGAAACGGAAATATTAAATATTTGTTCGAAACGGAAATTAATTCCGGAATCGGAAATATTAAATATTGTTCGTATTGGAAATTAATTCCGGAACCGGGAATTTAATCGGAAGCGTATCGTACGAATAAGCATCGGACGAGGCCTGCCGGACGAAGGCCCAGCACGAAGTCGGGTCGTCGCCCAGCAAGCCAAACGTGCGCCACACGCCAAGCCAAGGCAGCGCCCAGGCCCACCGCAAGGCAGGCCCAGCGCGCGCCAAGGCCATGGCTGCGTTGCGGGCCTCGTGGCGTGGGCTGAGCGCGCGCGCGCATAGGCGCCCCTCGTGGGCTGCCGTGCGTGTGTGTGTTTGTGTCATGCACGATTCCTAAAGCTATTAGGATTTGGTATATGATTAAATTCCTAATCCTAAAAGGATAAATTAATTAATTAGAGTTCTTATAGGATTCTAGTTTAATTAATTCGTATCCTAGTAGGATTCCAATTCCCTTTCCACACCTCTATAAATAAGAGCCTATGGTCATAATTTATAGAGACAATTGAAGTATTCAAAAGGTAAGTTTTTGAAAGAAAAATTCAGCCATACACTTGCACTAACCTAGCCGAAAATCCTAGTACCTTAAGGGCGATTCTAGTTGGTCAATCTTGAGGCGGATCCGGACGTACTGTGGACTATCTACAGAGGGACGACACTTGGAGTCCTAAAGACTTGTTCTTGTTCGGTTCGGGCGCAGCTAGGGAGGGCACGCAACAAAGTGTATGCATCTAAACTATGCTAAATGATTATGTGTAAATAATATGCTTTCCTGGCTTTATGGTTTTTCCGCATGATTTATGTTTTGTCATATGAGTCATAACCTAACATGAAAACTTTTCGGAACGGATCGGATCGGATTTTTTATGCAAGGGTTCATAACGGATCGGATTGTAAACGGGTCGGATTACAGTCGGGTTGGGTCGGATCGGATCGGATTGGAACATGACGGATTGTTAACGAGTTTAGCCGGACTATAACGGGTTCGGATTCATATCGGGTCGGATTCATATCGGGTCGGAATCATATCGGATCGGATTAATCGGGTAACGGACTAACACGGGTCGGATTGAAACGGATTTAGCCGGGTTGGGTCCATTTGGTTCCAAATTATAAATTATAATATCGATGACTTAATTAGGAGACGAAAACGATAACTAACTTTTAAAAGTTATAAGAATTTAAGATCAATAATATAAGTTAATGAGTATATAGTATAAAACTTAGTTTAATACTACATCCATTCTTGAAAGTTTTTTATGCCTTAAATCTATATCGATTACAAGTTTCATTTGAGCAGAGTATATAAAAGGAGAATGGAGTACAAGTACATGGTATACTAATAGTCATGTGCTTAATTGGTAGTGCAATATAATTAATGTTCTCTTGTGGATCGTGAACGGTTTGGGTTAAACGGGTTAGCATCGAAATTGGTTCGGATTAAACGGGTCATGGGTTGAAACAGTTCAGATTAAACGGGTCATAGGTTGAAAAGGTTCGGATTAAACGGATTTTCCTCGGGTTGGAACGGATTCAGGTTCAAACGGATCGGATCATAAACTGGTTTCGGATCGCTTCGGTTCGGATTAAACGGATTCGGATTGTCACGGGTCGGTCTGTTATCGGATTCGGATCTTAATCGGATCAATATTAACGGGTTGGGTCGGATTCGGGTTGAATATAATCGGACCGGATCGGATTTCGAATCTTAACTCGCGGGTTCTAAATGGTTCGGATTCTAAACAGTCAGACAAACCCATCGGGTTCACTGGGTCGGATTGAGTATTGACACCTCTAGCTTGCTTATTTGGAATGAGTTGGGTCGGGCTAGCTATATCTCGTTATATATTTGTATCTACTCCCTCCACCCCTAAAAGATTTTCCCATTGCAAATTTTTAGGTCAAACTTTAAAAACTTTGACCACGAATTCTCATTTGTCTATAAAAAATAATATAGTCGTGTGCACCAGGCTTTGACGATGTCCAAAATTCTATGTCTCGATACATTTTAATAGGATGTGTCATCTACAAAGTAGAGCGATCACATATCGATCCATCAAGCTCACATACGTGCTAAATTTTCTATGTGAAAAATTGTGCTAGCATCCTTCGGAGCCTGGTTAGTTTCTTTGTTTGATCGATTTTTTATTTATTTAATCGTTACCTCCTAGTACGTACATTAAACCTATGTCTAAAAAAATCGTGAACTTGATTTCGACTTCATCAAGTTTGTATTGATCACTAGCTCTTATACACAATACATTTATTTCTTTTTTATGCGTCGGGAAAAAACCACGAGGCCGGGAAATAATATAGAAGGGGTTCGATCTCAGATTTTGGGTACCATCTTTTAATTAAGGCTTTAACCAATTAAGTTACTCCTTCCGTCCCTCAATTTTCTTTACGTTTGATATCATGCACGCAATTTAACGTATAATTAATGAGGAGTTAAGATAATATTTAGTGTCCAACCTTATGGCTTTTTCACCGTTTAGGACCTATAATTTTTTTTCACCGTTTGGGACCTCATTCCCTTTTTCCGGTCAAATTTAACTAGAGTACCTTAAAATGTTAGGTCATTGGGGTAAAGGCTTAAATTGATTTCAAATTTTGAGGATTAACCTTTTTTGTTTTCTCATCTTTCATGACCCGGACTTTATTTTTCACCTTTTGAGATCTACCTAATTAGGGTTTCATGTAATTCAAATTATTAAAACTTATAAGTATTGACAAAATAAGCTCAAATTGAAATAGTAACTTAATTCACAAATTTCTCCCATAAACAAATTGATTTGTGCAATCTAAAGAGTACAAAGACGAATAATTATTCATAGGCCGGTTAATCCTATTCTATATATTAAGTAATGTTATATCCTTGATCACAATTGTTTATGTTTTTATCCCTTGCATAATATATGATGACAATTAATGATCCTTTCAATATAAGTCATACGTAGGTAACTTGATTTGCTTAAAATTATATGATAACATTAAATTACATAATTCAGCTTTACGTCCAAAATTATTACTAAGCAATTTTAATGCAAGTTTGAGTAATATCAATAATGCTCTAGAAAAATGTAGAAATAGTGAAAATGGATTTATTTCAAGTGAATTAGGGTTTTGTTCATGAGTTAAGCTTAGATCATACTAGTCCTTGTTTGTCTTTTGAAAATAAAGGCAATAGGGTTGATGCCCATTATTGCTCAAGTACTAAATGATTTATGTATAACTCGATCAAAATTCATCAGCAAATTCCGACTTTAAATTTTCTATAACATATTCAATCAATTGTTGTTGGATTATACAAATTAAATTTCAACTATTAAAAGTCTTAGAAACATGAGAATATTATCTATGGAGTTTAGAAAAGACTACTGTAGAGTTTAATTATACGAAGGTGCTTAAAGAAGATGAATGAAGAATTATGATTGCGTTCTATTATTATTCAAGTGTTCAAATTTACTCTCTTTTTTTTGCATTTTATATATATATATATATATATATATATATATATATATATATATATATATATATATATATATATATATATATATATATATATATATATATATATTTTTTTTGTAAGTAATATTCCATGTAGAAAATGGGGAATGAAGCCCCAAAGGGTGAAAAAAGTTCGTGTCTTAAAAGGTGAGAAAATCAAAAGGTTGGAACCCAACTTTAGCTTAACTCATTATTCAAGTGTTAAAATTTAATTTTTGCTTATTATTATTATTATTATTATTATTATTATTATTATTATTATTATTGTTTTGTAAATAATGTTGGTAGGTTATTGGTAGGTTAACCACTTAAGCTATGGTTAATTGACCAGGAAATGAGAATAAGGTCCCAAAAGGTGGCAAAAAAAATTTGGGATCCTGAAAGATGAAAAACCAAAAGGTTGGACCTCAACCTTTGGCTTAACTCAATTAATGAGGATAAAATTATTTTCATTTTTGTAAAATGCAAATATCTCCATTCGTTAATCATGTTTTCACTTTATTCAAAATCCATTTATTGTTTTTTTATGGATAAAGTGAAAAAAAATTATTCTTTATTAAAAAAAACAATAACACTTCAATCCACTAACTAATCTAACAACCAATAAGATTGCTTTATTTATTTTTTGAACCAATTAAGACAAAGTAAACAACTTGTTATTTGAAAGGAAAGATTCTCAATGTAAAAACAAAACGTGACACTTTAAACGGACATCAAATACAAAAAGAACAAAACGGGACAGAGAGAGTAGTTCATTAGGTAACTAACTAGTTACTCCCTCCGTTCCTAAATATGTGTCATATATGTTTCTATAAATAGCGTTCTCTTATAAGCGTGTTTTTTTTTTCTATTTTTGAACATACATTTTTTTCACTTTTTCATACACTTTTCTCACTTTTCCATAAAACGTTATTAATTTTTCTTAGACATTTTACACTTTTCTCACTTTTCAATCCTCACATCCACTTTTACTTGTACTTTATCAATAAACAATTATCTTTTTTATTTTTTATCTAAAAAAATACTCCCAATTATTGATTTTCTTACACGTACATTTTTCATTTTTCTCAATACCCACGCATTCATCCAAATATGACACATATTTAGGAACGGAATGAGTAATAATTTCTACTCCCTCCATTTCTTTTTGTTCTTTACGTTTTCTTTTTTGGGTGTTCCAAAATGTTCTTTACATTTCCTTTTATATTATCACATAAATGCTTTAATATTCTATTAAAATTTGTGTCTAATTATTATTTTAACCAATTAAATTCATTGGGTCATTTAATCTCTCACACTTTTTCATTGGGACATTAAAAAAAATTCATTTTCCCAATATTAGAATTTTGATAAAAGTGAAAACATTATAAATAAACGTAATTTGTTTTGTTTAAATAAAAAAAATAAAGAAATCTCAATGCAAATTAATTAGTCGTTAATAAACGTATAAAAAGCCAAACGTAAAGAACAAATGAGAGAGTAACTCTTAGCACGTACATTGGTTGGCTCCTCAAAAGAGCTCTTGGAGGGCTCTCCACTCTCTCTCTAGCTACCATTATCTCTCTACAAGATACACTCAAGAATTCATTCCTAAAAACACCCAACATTAGTTGGTTCTTCAAATGAGCTCTCTAATATTTTTTTTTTACCATTTGGTGGTCCCATGTCAATTCTTCATTTATTTTATATATATCAAACAATGTTAATATTTATTGGTAATAACTAATAAGTTAAGTAATTATGACAGAAAATTTTAGGTTACTGCAATATTAACAATAATTAGATTTCATTTTCAACCAATGGGTTAAAAAGAAGAAGACAAAATAATTTTAGTTGCAAATAAGTAGCCCAATATTAGGCTTGTTAAATAGGGAATGAAAAAAGAAAAAATAACCATTATTGTAGATTTTCCTTAAAAAAATATTAAACATATTAGTTTTTCATTTTATTGAATCATAAATATTAAATGTAAAAAAGTTACTACTTAATTGTATTTTTACCCAAAGTTACTATTTACTTTAAAAAAGTTACTCCTCAATTTTCAACAAGAACCAACTCTTGGAGGGCTCTTGGGCAAGAGCTATCTTGAAGTAGCTCTCCATAAAGAGCTATTCAAGAGCCCCTCAAGAACCACTCAAGAGCCCCAAAGTTGGCTAAGAGCTAGTTCTTGTTGGAGAGTTACTTGAAGAGCCACTCCAAGAACCCCAATATACATTATATCAGTGGACGAGACTTGTACGTATGTCTATTACAATAAAGTTTCTATTTTCTAATAATGAGAAGAGCTAATCATTCTCTTTATTTCAGAAGAACACTGATAGAGTTATTGTCATATATTAGAGCATCTCTTGATTTGTCTATGTCGTCTATTGTACAGACATTAGCCACATTGCACAAACAAACCACCGTATGAATTGATGGAGTACTTAACTAGTGTACAAACGCCTCCAATAATTTCTATTTGATTCTCCATCATAAAGCATTAAAGCCTAATTACACGTAAGTACGCGGTTAATAAATATTCGTTTTTTCATGTGATTTTATTCCATATATGATATAACCTATAGTGTTCTATTGGAAAATTTGTAATTATTAATTCAACCTTTGCCCGGTTTTCTTTAATTAAGCCTACCTATGCGATATTTCTAAATAATCCAACTTTTATGATCCAACTACTATTATTAAGCTTGGATGACCGGTTACCTGCTACAAAGTCATGGAAAATTTGTAATTATTAATCCAACCTTTGCCCGATTTTCTTTAATTAAGCTTACCTATGCGATATTTCTAAATAATCCAACCTTTATGACCCAACTACTATTATTAAGCCTAGATGGCCAATTATCTGCTACAAAGTCAACGTTAAAAACGTTGACAACCTAAAGTTGGTTTCCCTCCTAAAATATTGGACACGTCATCATCACTTGCCACCTAAACAAGGATTTCATTTTTTTTTCAAAAAACCCTTAACCCTTCTCTTCTCTGTACCGTGTTTCAATTCCTCTCTCCTCCATTACTGCTGCTTCAACCACAATTATACTGGTTCATGACATCATCAGCGATTTTCTTGTGGAAATAGGTGACTTCATCCACGCGCATTCAAATTTCGTCTCCAAAATCGTACAATTGAAGGTGAACTTACGAACCTTAGCGTTTTTGTTCCTTTTTTGGTAAATTTTGAATTTTGGGCTTCCTTGATGGTCAGTTCGTAAAAACCCGAGCTGTTGCAATAATATAGTTTTTTTTTATGTTGTGGGATGTTGGTTATTGTGGTCTTGTTGAAAATTTAGAAAGAAAAAAAAACCTTGAATTTGAAGAAGATCCAGATCCAACAGGCAATTGCTTTACCCCAGTCATAGAAATTGCTGATTATTTTTTATGAACTTCGAATGGAGAGGTATGACCGTATGAGGGATCGACAATGGTGGAGAAGAGGTAGAAGAGAAATAATTACTAATTTTCCTTTTCTATTTCGTCATCAAATACCATTTCCGTACTTCCTCTACTTATTTTGTCCTTAGAAGATAACTTATACGAGTATTATTATGTTTGCTTATCAATCTGATAAAATTTCTAAATCAACCAATTCTCAGTTGTTAAACAGACAAAAAGACTGGCCATATTTTTGTCTCATTGTGATTTCTACGTTAACAATAATTTTATATAATTTTATTAATTATTTTTAGTGTGAAAATAACTTAGGATACAAATTTGACTGGAAATATTTATTATGGTGTGCGCAATTTGAAGTATGAAACTGACTGTTTGGAAAAATATTGTGCGACAACTGCAATTTTAGTGTATGATCACAAGAGCATAACAGCAGTAATAAGTGTTAATTTTACTTCATAATTTAACAATAGATAAACGTGTATTAGAACTATCTGTGAATTAACGGCTAGAAGGAAAAGTCTTTTCGCAATCGTAAAAGTAATTCAATGTTGAAACTTGTAACTACTCCGTAGTACATAATCAAGATTATGTTGGCCTACAAATACTCTGTAGTAAATAATTATGGTAATTAGCGGCTGTGATGGTTATGTATTCAGTTTTTTTTTTAAAAAAAACAAATTACGAAAAATTAGAAAACAAAACAAGTAAAGTAGATGTTGGCTTTGTCAGCTCGTGCGCATGTTGAACCCTTTGCCTATCCACTTTGTTGATACAACATCATTGAAAAGTCTTCGCTATCTTCCAAATCTCAACGATCGTCCAGATGAGATTAATATCCGCCACCTCAATTGATCTTAGTAACTCAACCAACCGTTTGGAGTCTATAAAAATGGGAACCTTCCAAACCTAGCTTGAGACGCCCAACGCAAACTACGTAGACAGGCCATGACCTCAGTGTGGAGAGCTGAAACCGCATGAGCTAACCTAAAATTCGGTTACTCGGATAATGTTGGTTATCCAGACACGAACCCATACTTGCATTCCTTGTGTCCTTGTACCATGATACATTGCACCAATCACCATTATCGTAGCAGGTCCGTGATCTTCGGCACCCGCTAGGATTACCCTAGAGAAACTTAGAGGATAGATAGGATCCCTTATGGAGGATGGAGGAACCTTAAGAAAGGAAAAAATTAATGCTACAAAATTTCATGTTGATCCAAACCTATCTTAATAAAGATATGAATCGTCGACATAGTAGTAGAAACCCCTCTAAAAATGCGGTTATTCCTAACCCACCATAACCCCCAAAGTGTACTTATAATGTAAACACTTCTTGGACTATTTTCACCATCTTGACGTTGAAATAGTCGGATATAAAACAGAAACCATTCTGAAAACGACATGGTTTCATTCAAATTTGACTGGATAGCGAGTGAACCACTCCTCCGGACTTCTTGCGCTATATTGCAAAACCGGAAAAGATGTTGGAGATCCTCTTCCCTAGCACTACAAACATCACACAACGTTGACACCTGTATACCCCGTCTTTCTAGATTGACCTTGGTCGCAATCCCATTGTGAAGTAGTTTCCAAATGAACAATTTCCATTTCGGAAGGATGTTCATGGGCCATAAGGTCTTGTAGAAAGCAGACATTGTATGTAACCCACATTCACTAGAATCCTCTATTGCTAGCATAACATATGCAATTTTAACTATGAGCTTATCTGAATTATGGAATTTCCAATAAAGGAAGTCCTCAGCTTCATTTGAGGGAAGTTCCATTCCCACTATTGTTCAAGCATCGGAGAAATCAAAATAGGATCTAATCCTCTCATGGTTCCAACCTCCGCGAAAGGAAGAATGAAGCGATGAATTTTCCAATCCTTGGCTTGCATAAGAGTAACATTGGAGCTGAAAACTGGAATATCACCATTCACCCAGTAGTCCTTTCCTACAACAATTGTTTTCCTGTTACCAACTTTCCAGTTATAACCTCGAAGAATAAGGTTGGATGTTGTGTCCACTCCTCGCATTCACCAAGAAATACCCCGTTCTTCCAGCAAAGCCCGAATTCTAGTCCTGAGGGGCCTACTAAATTTTTTATAACCACCTCAGCAAACATTGAATTAGGGTTATTATGAAGCCTCCAAACTTGTGTCATAAGTAAACCTTTATTCAAGAAATACGAACTCCGAATTCCTAAATTGCTAAGACCCCGAGGTAACTGTAAAATGTTCCTATTAACCCAATGTATACCTTTGCTTGCTTTACCGGCCCAAAAAAATCTTGTAATAATATAATCCAGTTTTGACGTAATTGACATAGGAACCTCCATACAGCTAAAACATGGGAAGCCATTGCTATTAGAATATTAATATAATTAATCAAAATTAACTCCTGGGATTGAGAAAGGTTGCAAGAATTCCAAGCTGAGATCTTCCCTGCAACCTTATCCACAATTAATTGAAAATTAGTATGTTTCTTCCCCGACAAATG